>NC_045559.1:196511163-196811163 GCF_009819795.1 Aythya fuligula
GGTAAAAGAATCAGCATTATCTTTTATCTTTTGTTACTTGAAGTTTAAATAATGCTCTCCCTCCCTCCCTAGTCAGCAAATAGTACAAAGCCAAATCAAGCTCAAGTTTAAGAAAAGAAAGAAAACAGCTAGATACAAATGAAATGCAGAGGCACAGTGATCCAAAATAAACGAATCCTGACACACATCATTACTAAAGCACACACAGAGGGAATTATAACGGCTAAAAGGGAACTGAAAGCTAGAAGCCAGCAATATCAGTTTTCACTGCAATGCTGATCTGGGAGGGAGAACTGAATATTTACTGGCTTATTTATTTAGATTCTCTCTTACATTTATGCATCTATTTAGATACATTCAATTCCTAATTAGAACTCCAGGCATTTGTAACTTAAAATCAATAGGTTTACCCCCCACCCCCCACTTTAAGATGTTGCATGTTTACTGAGCTGCCAAAATTATAAACCCAATCCTTTTAGCTTTACTATTGTAAAATATGCATACTGTTCTTCAGCCTGCAGTACAAGTCTTCCTCAAACATCTAAGCAAACATTTCTGCAGAACTCCAGATCTCAAATATAAAATAGAAGCAAACAAACAAATTTTAATACTGTTGTCTGTTCTTACATTTACATGCCTGATGGAGCCTAATTAATTCAAAACACTTTACGATACCAAAGTCCTAGCAACTGACATTTTTCTGATGGCTTTTCCTTGTTTTCCACTGTTAAATCTCAGTAATACCTAGCTGTCTTTAGGCTGGCTAAACATCCTAGCTAAACATTGACATATCCCTGTTGTTTGTCAAACTACCACAAATTATAAAGGCAATGAGCTTGAATGAGCCTTCAGAAGGAAACTACTGTGCTTCCTAAGTGCACTTGTGTCAACTAAACTTTCTAATGGCTTTCTACTAAGATTTTTATATCAAGCTTTTCCTTTGTGAACATCTCCACTTGTTATCAAACTCCAAATAACAAATGAGAAGTGCAAAATTTTTTTTCCACTATCAAATGCAGATTAAAATGGCAGTTTGAAAAATGGAGTTTGAAAATGGCAACTACTTGCCAGTAATCATGGACACGTGTCCTAAAGGGAAGGAGTTCAAAACAGAATGTATATTTACCCACCAGAATGCATATTTCCCTTTTCAAAGTTGATCAGAAGGCTGCAATAAGTGTTTGCATTTCCTAAAAAAGTGCAAAGGGCTCTTAAGTGATCACATCTGTCCCAGAATGTTTCCTCCTTTCATCTCCTGAAAGATGATTTTTTTCCATCTTTTTTCTGTGTGCTACTTTTCATGACGTGTACTTGCACAAAGCTGGTTTTGATGGATTCAAATGTTGTAATTTGTCTTCTTTTCCCTTTTTATCAGTGTCCTGTTTTTCCTCAGAAATTGTTTATTGTATTCATGGAGGTTTCTACAGCTCAAAATGCATCCAAAAAGATACAACATTTGAATAATCACCTGGCTAATCCGATCCATGAAATATTCAAATGCAGTTCCCAAGCTTAATTTGGGGTGTAGTGTGAATAGACTATTTCATTACTTAAACTATGTCTTAATATCTGAATCAAAAGAACCTAGTTTCTCTATGTGCATCTCCCAAATTCAAAGGATATACTCAGACAGTGGAGTTTCTGAGCTCATATGCTCTAGTAATTGTACAGTAGGCATTAGAGAAAGTTTGTGGCTTTGACATCTAACGTTTTCAGAAACTAAAAAAAATGGCAAAATAACTGACATATTTTGAACTGTGTTAATTAAGGTACAAAATGACCTGAAGCTTTTGAGTCAATACGACAATTATTTAAAAGTCCAATTTTTGCTAAATTAACAGCATAGGAATGTGAAGAAAACAGATCAATACATAATTAAAAGCATAATTCATTATAAGAGATGACAAAGTTTTCAGAACAAACTAAAAACAGTATCTTTGATTAACAGGGCATGCTAAAATATTTTTGTTACAAACCTTAAGGGTTTGCATTTCCTATAGCACTTTATATACTGGCATCTCAAATACTTAATATTACAAATTGCTTCAAATATTACAAAATCACTAAGGTGAAGCACTACTTATTTAGTTTTAGACATGTGGAAACTGAGGCACCAGATAATGCACCTTTTTTACAGCCTTCAAATCCTGTGCTTTACTCACAAGCCTAATTTTTGCCTCTAATTCTAGTATCCTACAACATGTCGCACTACAGACACACTAGCTTTTGCAAGCCTTCAAACTGAATCTAGGCTTTTATGGAAACTATGAATCTCTGGCTCCTTTGAAAATGATGCTACTTCAGATGCATAACATGGGCACTCTGTAGATTACTGGAACATCCCACTTGTCTCTATAAACCATCCCACAAACATTTCCAATTTAATAGCCAACACAGAAGTAGAAGTCTTGTACTCCAGAGCAAAATAAACAAACTGTTGTCCTGTGAGTTGTCAGACTTTTCATTTTTGCCCATTGCCTTCTACTTGTGTGCAGTCTTGTGTAATTCTAATCCTATCCAATGAGATATATGTGAACTTGCCCAATAATCTGGCTATTACTGTGTACTTAGTATTGGCTCTTGGACTGTGAAGTTTAGAGGGAGTGACGAAGTTTTTCCCTAAAAAAAATCTATTGGACAATGCAAGCTGTAGGCAGAAAAATAACTGCAGCACCCCATCACTCACAATAAACTCACACAAAATCTATCCTGAATCTTGGGGAAAAGAAGGAAAGAGCAATGTTACCACACTTTGAAAAATATGTTAGTAATGTAATTGAAATTGCCACATGCTGTATATAGCAATGCATGGCAGCTAACTGGTTCTTCAGAATGGATTACCATTTCACCAGCCAGAAATCTGGGCTGATAAGAAATTGTATCCCCATTTTGTTCCAAGGTTGCTCCAATGTGCAGTTTTCTTAAATAGTGCTATTTTGAAATGGTTCCTACACGCACTCTCCTCTCTCAAAAAGAAAAAGGCTATTCCAAAAAATTTAATGCTTTGAAGTGTGAAGATTTTCTCCTTAAGAATGAAAAGTTCTTCTTCCCTTGGCTGGAACATTGTCATGATATTTTCCAAGCTGATATATTAATTATGATGGGTTGATGGTTCATGCTACATTGCACTGCAGCAAATCATGAAGAATTATTCTGGGAAGTTAGAGAGAGAATCACCTGGACAGACACAGACTGACACAAACACAAACACATATTCCCTTCCCTTCTCAGCTTTGCTAGTTGCTGCAAAAGTCTGTCCAAACTAAAGAAAAAAAAATTGAAGGGAGATGCATTTGTCTGAGTCACAGTGATAACTTAGCTGAAACCCTTCATAATTTTTCTCCTTAAAACTGGACACATGCACAGTTCTTCAGTAAAGCTGTTTTTGGGAAGAAAGCATGCTTGCCGTTTCTTACCTGTAATATGGTAGCTAACCTGCCGGTTGACATCAGATGTATCTTCATCCCAGGTGCTAAGTACAGCCACAACTTCCCCTGGAGCATCACTCTCCTTCACTGATCCTCTGTAGACCTCATGCTCAAAGACAGGTGCGTTATCATTGATGTCTGTCACAGTGACTGAGACCAAGGTGGTTGATGACAAGGATAAGGCTTCCCCTAGATCTGAGGCCACCACTGCAAAAGTGAAAGCAGGATCTTTTTCATGGTCCAGATCCTTCAGTGTGCTAATCCAGCCACTGTTGCTATCAATGGTGAAAGCTTCTGTGATCTTCTCCAGCTCTGATTCCAATGCGAGTGTATAGGTGACCTGCCCATTTGCACTTGAGTCTGCATCAACCGCTTTAACTTGCATAAGTTTGGTTCCTACGGGCATCCCTTCCATTATTATAGCATCATAGCTTGCTGTTTCAAATATGGGCTTGTTGTCATTTATATCCAACACCTTCACCTCCACATCCACTGTCAACACAATGTCCACTTTGTCCAACTGAATGGTAGCTGCAACTTTAAAGTGAAATGCAGAATTTGTCTCATGGTCAAGTCTCTTATCCAGTTTTAAGAGTCCCGTGTCTTGTTCTATGATGAACACACCATCTTTGTTGTTTTCTGACAGCTCACCATTAACTGTGGTGTACAAAGCACCCTGATTAGGTGTAACATGAACAATGTCAATGGTACTGCCTATGAGGGTATCTTCTGCTATGGTGAAAGAATACTGGGGTTGGGAAAAGGAAGGTAAAATGGTTTCTGGAGGTAAAACATGGATGTAGACAGGAATGAGGGAGTGCTTTACAGGAATGCCACCATCAACTGCTTTGACAAAGAATGACAGAACTGTGTTTTTCAGTTGGTTAAAGCTACCCTTGGTGACCATCCATCCATTGTCTGGATCTATTTCAAGCAGATCAGCTACTGAAACTGAGGCCTCACTATAAAGAGAATAGGTAATTCTGGAATTGGCTCCATCATCTGGATCTACTGCTTGCACTTGGGTCACCAAGTAACCCTTCCCAACATCTGCTTTGACGCTTGCTCTGTATTCAACCGTCATAAACTGGGGAGCATTGTCATTCTCATCCACTACTATCACTCTCACAGTGCAAAATGTAGTCCTGCCACCCCCATCAAGTGCTCTCAGAAATATACCAATGTCACTTTCCAGCAGGTTCTCCCGGTCTAGTCGCTCAGTTGTCAGAATCTGGCCATTGTTATCAATCAAAAATCGGTCCTTGGCAAAGTCATTTATTATGGAGTAGCTTATCTGGCCATATACACCTGAATCCCCATCTGTGGCCTTCACATGAAGTACCTTAGTTCCAGGAGCTGCATTTTCTCTAACCTCTGCAACATAAACACTCTGTGAAAACACAGGGCTGTAGAGGTTGGCCCCAAGGATCTGTATATGCACCTGGGCTGTGCTGGTGAACAACCCATCTGAGACAGAGACATTTAGGCTGTACATGGGCTCCATTCGTTGCTTCCGATGGTTGGAAAGGGTGATTACACCACTCTTGCTATCCATAATAAAACTGGTCCGATCGTTTCCTGATAGGATGCTGTACTCCAGTCTGTCAAAATCAGAGCTGTCAGCATCTGAGGCTTGGACGCAAGTCACAAAATGACCCCGAGGTGCCAGTTCACTCACATACGATTCATATATTAGCTGGTTGAAAATTGGAGGGTTGTCATTCATGTCTGTTATTGAGATACTTACAAGAACTTCACTGCTAAGTGGTGGGAACCCATTATCAGTTGCTCTGACTTTCAAGCTGCACTGCTGTATGAGTTCATGATCCAACATACGTGCTGTCAGAATTAGGCCACTTGTGCTGTCTATATGGAAATAATCTGTGCTGTTAAAGGTGTCCTGGACTATCTGATACTGCACAATTTTGTTATTGTCAGAGTCAGCATCAGTAGCAACAACCTGCAATACAGGAGTCCCAATCAAAGATGCTTCAGATAAAGTAGCATTATAAGCTGACTGATCAAAAACTGGAGGGTTATCGTTCACATCATTAACAATCAAGTCCACAGTGACCTCAGCTCGAGCACCAGTGAGAGCATCGCTGGCTCGCACCATTAGCTTAAAAAGAGAATTTATTTCATAGTCCAGTGGGCTGATGACACTCAGAACTCCGGTATCAAAGTCAATATTAAACTGATTGTAAGGATCTCCATCGACAATGATATAAATGATTCCCTGGCCTTCTGGACTGGTTGCATTTATGCTTAAAATTGGTGTGTGAATTTCTACATCTTCATTTACAGAAGCTGTATAGAAGGGCTTGTCAAACACAGGCATTGCTTTGTTAACAATAGTAATGGGGAGCTCTACTGAAGCAGACAGTGATGGGTTGCCACCATCTTTTGCAAGAATGACAACTAAATACTCTATATTAGATAAGTCAGAATTGAAGGCTTCTTTGAGGGTGACACTACCAGTTCCCCTATCAATTTCAAAATGTCCATAATCTTCCTTCAGAAGATATGACACATCACCATTTTCATCCTTATCTTTATCAATAGCTGTCACTCGATATATCAAGGTACCAGGCTCAGCATCAACTTGCACAGCAGCGTAGTATGGAAGCCCTACAAACACTGGTGCGTTGTCATTTATGTCTTCAATGTAAACCCTCACGACCACTCGAGCAACACGAAGGTGATCTAGTTCACGGCTTGCTTCCACCACCAACTCATACAGCTCTTGTTCTTCTCGGTCAAAGGGTATGCCAGTCGTCTGAATGACTCCTGATGTGGGTTTGATTTTAAATTTGTTTCCTGGGTTTAATATGCTATATTTCAAGGGCTCATTAAGACGGTTACCAACAGCATTTACCACAGCGATCTTTGTGATATTGGTGGTGTTTTCTGAGATAGATGTGGAATAAAAATTTTGTGTGAAATGAAGCCCGCTATCCATGGCTTCTTTTACCATTATTGTCACCATAGCAGTGCTATAAAATTTCCCATCAGATACTCTCACTATTAGCATATAATGGTCTTTGGAGAGGCTATTGTTTTTAATTGTGAGTATTCCTGTGCTTGAATCAATCAAAAAATGGTCCAGATTGCCTTCAATTAGACTATATGTGAGTTCAGGAGGGATCTCTGAATCTGGGTCTGTAGCCTTGACTTTGAGAACCTCAACACCAACATATGTGGGCAGAAGCAGGACAGTCTCAAATACTGCCTGACTGAAGACTGGTGGGTTGTCATTGACATCAGTTACCTCAATGGTTACTTCAACAGGGCTCTCTGCTGTAAGCTGAGGATTGCCACTGTCTCTAACATGCACATGGAAGTGGAAGTGGGCTATTGTTTCATGATCTAAATTTGCAATGGTTCTAATTGCACCTGTGCTGGAATCTACTGTGAAGTACTTTTTTGCAGTAGATTCAACGATTTGGTAGACGAGCAAAGCGTTCTGGTTGCTGTCAGCATCAGTGGCACGTATCACAAGGGGGCTGTTATTTGCACTTCGGACTATGCTATTTACAGGAGCAGCTTCGCTTATGCTGCCTGAGTACTGAGAGAAGAGAAAAACTGGTGGGTTATCATTTTCATCAACAATCTGAATGTTCACAGTGGCATTTGATGCCATCCCTGCCATATTTGTTGCCTGTACAATGAGCTGATAAGAGGAAGCACGTTCATAATCAAGGGTCTTTTGACTGGTGATGACTCCAGAATATGGGTTTATAGTGAAGACTCCATCCACATTCCCATCTTTAACCTCATAAACTAACGTGGACTGACTGATTGCAGAAAGAGAGATGACAGAAGTACCAATATCCACGTTTTCATTAATCTCAGCTTGGTATTCTTTGAGAGTGAACTTAGGGTGGGAGTTATCTGCCATTGTCACAGATATCCGTACAATTGCTGTTGCAGAAAGTGGTGGAGAACCTTGGTCAGCCACTTTAACCGACAGAACAAACTGTCCCATTGTGGTTAAGTCTGGCTCCTTCAGTAATGTAATGATCCCTAAAACTGGTTCGATCTTGAATGTGTTTCCTGTATTTCCTAAAATGGAAACATTGCAAGAAAATTATAAATGAAATACAATGCATTTAAATGATAATTAATAAAGGGAAATTATCTGCAATTTGTCAACGACAATTATTTAAAACAAAAACAAACAACAACAAAACAGCAAACAAATATAAAATAATTATAAAGGGCCTTTTAGTCTTTCTTTCTGAAAATCAGGCCATCCCAGTAGGCAGTGCAGGTGTTCAAACTTTCAGAGACTCAGATGCTGCTGTTTATTACCTTGATTCTCACTGTCAACATTTGAGCATGTGGTGCATGTATATTACTACCACCAAACTAGGAAAAAGCATCCCTAAATTATGGGAGTTAGTCAAATACATGTACACCTAAGGCAATGAAACTAGATCAGAGGCTAACAAGCCAATTACATGACAAATGGATAACAACTCAGTCTCTTAATTGAAGGGGATATTAAGCAACCGTAGAGAAGATTACAGTAGTTCAAGACTCAAAGAACTGAATATAAAAAGGTTAAAGTGGCATTTAGAAAAATAAAACTGAACAAATAGCATAGAAAAGAGATTAAAGTATCTTGTGGCACAAAGGTTTATCATACGATCTCTGAGGAGGATGAATCTAGATGAATGAGATTTAGAAGAAAATGTCATGAAATGTCTGGTATAACATGCAAGCAGGGATATCACTGCACAAAGGTGAAAACAGCAAGTTTGGATCACGGACCTTCCTTGGGGTCCTTTTTTTTTTTTTTGTCTTTTTCCTTTTTATATAGCTGCATTGCCTACCTCTTCTTTAGCAAGACAGATTCACATCTATTGCTATGTATCCCTATCCTGTAATTAGAGTTGCTTTTATTAAGCAATCAGTATTTGCTGGTTTCTTGAGTGTCTGCTTGAAAGAGGACATTATGTGCATATATGGCATGAATAAGCATACAGACTCTTTTTCAGAATTTGATTCTAAAAATATACAGCATGTACTGAGTTACAGCGATTCCAATCATTATAACATGTTTCTGATATTGTGGTAGTTTATACTCTAAAATGTAGAACTACTTCCAATCCATCCATGAAGTGAAGAGAAATATGTCTCATGAAACTGGTGATAAACAGATATTTTTTTGAGTGGTGATTGCTACAGGTGCTGTGCACAAAGAAATAAATATGAGGATTGTAGCTGAAATACCAAACACATAGAATCCTAAATGAAGTGAGTTAATGTATATTATTTTATAGATGCAATTCACTATCTGCTGTAAATTCTGGTACTTGGAGGCTAATTTAAGCCACGTAGTACTGTATGTAGTTCAATACTGGTAGTAGCTTTCTATTTATATCAATCCTTTCAGATCAGTAAAGTTTACTTGACTAGATAAAACAAAAATTGTGCTATTCACTGAGGAGCTGAGGTTCTGCCAGAGCTACAAATTCTCATAAAGAACACCGTATTTGTCCCACTTGCAGACACTACAAATGCTGCTGTAGTTGTTTTGTCAGTGCTTGCTAATACAAAAGATTTGTAGCCACGGATTGCCTTACGTAAGGCCAGAGCTCATTCTTCTCCCTTAGGAATCTGCTATGAAATTAAACAAAAGTTACTTTCTCTACCATTTGCTCTCTTCACATGTAAGGTGATGTAAGTAATTCCCCTGAATGAAGGGGCTGTATACTATTTGAATGCTGCAGTTAAAATTAGTATCCTTAACTGCACAGATTTTATGGATCATACAGCAGCAAAAGGCTGAATTTTGATGCATCTGGGATTTGAACATCTGTGGATAATGAAACTGCAGGAGTGCATGGCTTATAATAAATGGAAGTTTGAAGTCTGACACTGCAGAGAGAACTCGATGAAACAGCAAAAGGCTGTAATAGGAGAGAGAGCCTGTAAGAAAGAAAAAACCACGCAGACTGAAAAAGAATCATCTAATAGCCAAAACAACCTTTCTAATCTTTGCTTTTTTTTTTTTTTTTTTTTTTTTTTTTAATCTGCATCATGTATTCTATTACCAGTGGAATAAAGCCATACTCCTAGCATGTCAGAGGGCTTCTTACATTGTGGTGGCACCTAAGAGTGATTGGGTTGGAGCCCATCATAGGAACAAGGTGCCAAGAAAAAGCTGCTAACAGGCTTGAAATACAACACTGCCCCAGGAAGCTGTGTGGTCTACTCAGGGTTTGTTCAGCAATATAAAATGCTGTCCTGTCTGGGTATGTGTAAAACATTAAAACAATAAAAACTCCAAAGGTTACAAATTTCCACTTCCTCCCCTCTTTTCCAGGCACCCGTCTTGGATATAGGTTAATGGTTTAACTTAGAGATAATGCCTAACTTCAGATTCATACGAGCCAGAGAAAGTTGCATTTGCTTGTGCGTGTAGCATAGATAATGTGAATTTCCCATGACCTTGCTGTTATACTGGCAGAGAGATGCTTTTGCTGTTTCAGTTTATATGGTGAATATAAATATATGAGGCTTAACAGCAAAAGCAATTTTATTCTGATATCACTATGGCTTCCCTTAGGCTTCTGTTGACATACAGTTGTTTCAAGAGCCATTGTGCCTCTAAACAACTATGGCTTTGCTGGCAGAAATTTTTAGTCTCCATGCTCCTCTGATCCTAATATTGGCAAAGATGCCAGGTTGTACCAGCTGTTGTGGCATTTGTTTATGGAGGATCACTAGGCACTAGACTGAAGCCAACAACCTGAAAACTGTCTCTATCAGCAGCTTTCAATAACTATTTTCCATGATGTTTTTGAAGGAATGACTTAGAGGTAAAAGGCTCAGTAGCCACCTAGTGAACGTCAATGAGATTCAGGGCTGATGCCACATTTTCAGCCTCTGTCCTAACCTGCTTCAATAGTGTAGATAAGCTCTGCATTTTCTCCTTTATCTTTGTCCAAAGCCGTGACTTGCAAAACTGCTGATCCAATAGCTGCTGATTCAAATACTGAGGCTTCGTAGAGTGGGCTGGTGAAGTATGGGCTGTGGTCGTTGGAGTCTTCCACATTTATGATGACTCTGGCCAGGTTTCTTCTGTAAGGGAATTCTTGATCTCGAACCTATGGAAGAGGTGCATGATACACTATTGGTATCCATTTCCTAAAACTTCACAAATTTTAGTTATCTGAGTGCTAGTAATGCTTTCAGTTCAGTTGAATACAAAGTAATAATAAATTACATTTGACCCAAAGAACCTGCAGTCTGAACCACAATCACATATGAAAAACAAGAGCTCTGAGACTTTTTTTTTTTCAATTGTGAAAAAATGAATGGTAAGTAAATATTGTGGCATGCATTTTTGGAATAGCAACCATATGACATCTTAAATTCAGTTTTCGGATTGCAACACATACCTCTTTTTTTTTTTTTTTTTTTTTCAATACATGTTATGTGGTCATGCCCTTATGCTAACTCTCCCCACTTTACAGCCTAGTGGAAAACATGCCTTGCACACTGCTCATTTCAAAGAACTACAGACAATTTTACCCACTGTCATCAGTCAGGTCACTGAGTCGAGTCATTGAGCACTCGTATCTGCCAATGGACTCTTTCAGCATTATATATGTACATTCCATTTTGAATATGATGATAACAGTAGCAATCAGACTAGGAATAATCTTAAAAATTGTTAAGCACTCTCAGTGTTAGCATCATTTATTGCCCCTCTCTCAACTCCATACTAAAGATCTCTGTACACTGACAATCCTGCCAGCAGCCCTGAAATTCGGTTCCTGATACACAGGGCAAAAAAACCTACTCCATCAGGTACAGATCAAACAAAAGCACTGAGAAGTGAAACCCTCTGTGGTTCAATTTATATTTATTTCTAATCCTGCTCACAAAAGAGCTTGCAGCTTTTTACACAGTGTGCTCAAACCCTGCTCAGCTCCTGCTCACTGTGCCTCCCAGCAGCTCTCAAATCTTGGGCTCTCCCACCCAAAGCTGTCCCTGTACTTAATATGTTGTGAGAAGTTCCTTTACAGAACTTCTCTGCAGGGCTATTGGGTATTTAAAGAAAATAGCAGACTATAATGTTTAAACGAAGACAGATTTTTTTTTGTTTTTATTAACCTCCACTTCACAATATACAACCTTCACTTGAAAACTGAGACACTTATGTTCTGTATCTAGGCATACGGAGCAAAAAATGGTAATTAATTTTCCCTGCATACCCAAACATTTGGAAAATGTAGCTGAAAACTGTATTTATATAAACAGTTTATGTACTGAAATACGTCTGTAGAAGTAAACTATAAATGAGGCTTGTATTCAGAAGGGCTGTAGCATTCTGTATGGCAAGAAAGCCGTTATCTCCCTGTGAATAACTTCTCAAATAACTTTCAGCCTCACTTCAGAAACTCTGAAAATTACCTTGAGTGAGAAGACCAGATGCCAAGAGATTAAATAAATTCCTGCTTGCTCTCCCTTGAGATGGCAAATCATTTCATATTAGATACAATGAATTGACTGTAAGATTCATAGAAGTCCAAATAAAAAGGTAAAATAAATACACAGCAGGGCAGGCAAGATGAAATTAATGACTATTTACTGCAGCGGAAGTACTTTGCTCAGGCAAAGAGTGAGGCATGTTTGCACCTGAAACATCAGTGATTGTGTCTTGAGCCAAGTGAATATTGCATTCTTACCATGACATTAAGGATGTGCTTATCTTGAGCTTCATGGTCTAATCTCTCAGCAGTATAGAGAACCCCAGTGCTGGGATCAATTCTGAATTTTCTCACACTGACTGCATCGATGCTGCTGTGAATAGTGTAGCTCAGCTTGTGTTTTTCATCTCTGTCTATGGCTTCAATTTGCAGAATTTCAGTGTCAGGGAGGATATCCTCTGAGATGGTGACATCATAACTTGGTTGAGAGAATTCTGGGCCATTATCATTGTTATCCAACACTTTGATAAGAACCTACAGTTAATAAAAGAAAAAACATTTGGAGTTATTGAAGTCTAGTCAGACTGCTGAACAGGCACCTGAAGAAATGTAATTTACTTTAGATGGCTGATGATGTTACGTTGCTGTATGGTGGGACTGAGAACCATCATTTAATGGAAAATACTTACTGTTCAGATCAAAACAAATAGTAAGGATATGACTTCGGCGGCAAAATGTTCCTAATTACAATATCTACTTGGAGGCTGATAAAGAAGTCCATGTGAGAGATTTTCCATATCTACAGATTGGCAAATACTCCTGCAATGGTAAATAGTAATGGTTCTGTTGTCCCTTACAAGTGCGCTAGTTACAAGAGACTTCTGCAGCTATTATGGGATTTCCTTTTCCCCTCACTGTTAGTAAGGCAATAAAAGAATCCTTTTCAAGTTACTAAAATCCATCTTTTATACAATCAAGAGTATAAATCCTATGAGTATAAATCCTGCATTGTTCTCTGCCCCGTATATTGTGTTGGGGCATACTAGCACTATCAAACCATGCCATCAGTGGAGACTCCAAGTTGCTGTTACATCCCAGGCTAATGTCAGGTAAGACTTGATGAGGACAGACCAGGAATCACCCTGCCACGACGGTGCTGGCCCACCCCACACTGTCCAGGACAGATAACCTCAAGGTACTGGTGCCAAAGAGGGATTATTTTTATGGTTTCACCTTTGCTCTTCCTTTGCCGGTGATGCTTGTCTTTATTGCCAACTAACACAATTTCCCCTTGAACACCTACTCATTTCCTTTCCATTGCAGTTTATGAATGGCAGGACTGCTGCTAAGAATGTGAATGAACACTATGCCACTGGCTTCAAGCATGTCTTAAACCTTAGGTACTAACCCTTAAAGAAATGCAGAGAGGGGAAAGGCAGCCAGAATAATGTTGTTGGTGCATACTACACCCATCTCAATGCATCACAAGCTGTCCCTGGTAACTAATAAGAAATAACTGGTAACTAATAAGAATCACTATTTTCCAAGTTTTGACTTTGGACAGTTATATTATGCAATGTCATATGTGTGTGGTTCTGATGAGGTTTTGTGTTTTTCACAACTGGAGGAGTCACATACTGGTGAAAATTTGCTTTCCAGACTCTCTAAGCTGTAGGTTACTTTGGGCGGCACAGCAGCAAAACCCTTGAAAAAGAATCTAATACTGAAAGATGCAATGCAAAGAGTTGCCTCTTTTTCAGTACTGAAAACAAAAAGTATCCTTTGCAGAATATGCCCATGAAAACACACCTGATTTTATAATGAAGGAAGTGAAACAATCTTTTTATTCAAAAAATTTGAAATGTCAAATAGTCCAATGAACTGCATGGGAAAGGCTGTGCCCAGGACTCTTCCTGAAGATTGGATGACTTGACTCATCTCTCATAATATTTTCTTGGTTGCTCTGGAAAGTACCTGGCTCATTTTTAAGAATATACTTTATTACTTTGCTTGATCAAGCCCTGTAAACCCATACATTCTTAACGGAAGAAAAATACACTTATACTTTTACTACAATATTGCACAAACAGATGTTGGCCTCAGAGAGAAATGAAACTTTAGATTTCCCTGATCTTGGAAGGGTTTGCAGAACACATTACCAGAAGGAACATGAGGAATTGTAAGCAGCAGTCATAATGAACTAGCCTGGGAACTGTTTAAAAGACAGCTGAAATAAAATGTTCTGTAAGTTAAATGGCATAGAACTTCAACTGTGCATTCCATACAATTTAATTTTCAGCAGATTATGGTACGCCAGAGTGAAGCAGGGAGAAACCTATATTAAGTAATGCTTCAGTCTTGGACAGATAGCAATAAAAATGGGGTGAAAACATACGTTGCTGGGACTATAATAATGATGAAAAGTTACAAAGCTTTTTATATTTTTATCGTTGCTATACAATATATCAAGGCATGTTTCTGACCTGACTCAGAAGAAAACAAACAATCAAAAAAACCCACATCTGAAAAGGATGTAAAGAAATGAGTTGAAATATATGAAAGAAAGACTCAGGGAAAAATAAGCCTCCATTTCTACTCTAATGGGACACAGAGCCAGTGCTGAACAACTTTTGTTAGTGTAAGGAAGGGACATTGAGGCAATCTGAGCTTGGGACAATATGATTATTGGTTTTTAGCATTTAAAGGCACCTTCTCGAGCAGTTTTGATACCCTGAGTTCTTGGCAAGTCCCACTGTAACATGGGCAAATTATCTTACTGCTGCATTGCTAATACAGACAACAAAAAACACATTTAATTTTACTTTTAATTGGTGGCCAAAAGCTCTGTTACATATTGTTTTATATATTCTAACAAAGAATGAAAAACTTTTTAGATGGTTTTGCTGGAAAACACTGCAATTTTGATTCGGCAGATGCTATTACAGCACGGTCTACTTTGAGCAAGTAAGCTGCCATCTGGGGGACAGGCTCCTATGTGTGACTTTGTTTTTAACATTGCTGTGTGCAAGCTCAAACTATTCTGTGGGAAAAAAAAAAAAAAAGAAAAAAAAAGGTAGAGATACACAGCAAAATGTCTTAGAGGTACTGCTAGAGCAGCAATGTGCTGTTTTGTTACTGTGTGGTGTGCGACCACCCCAGTGTGGGGCTCACTTCCCATTATAACTGGTGCATTTTGGGCTCATTCTGGCAAATTATGAAAGCAGAGAAAGGCATAAAACTTTATCTACCACAAAGCTTGCACCGAGACTGTGCAAGCCATGGCTCTGTGATTTATGCCTTTACAAGACTGTATAAGCTAAAGAGGGTAGGACTGCATCACCGTCAGAGACCAGGCTTAAGCCATGAGGCTACAGAAAGTACAGTGTGAATTCATGAAGCAGCACTTCTTCCCACTGAAAAAGGCATAAGATAATGTCCTGACACAAAGATAGCGATCGTGATGGTGCCTGCAGAGTGGAATGGGTAAAGGGGAAAGATTAAAAATGAGGTCATCAAACTGTGTTCAGCAAACTCACAGGGAACTATGTGCAATGTTGTTTTGATAGTTTCAAGAACAGAACTTTATTATTATTATTATTATTATTATTATTATTATTATTATTATTATTATTATTATTATTATTATTATTACTATTATTTCACTTCCTGCCTACTGTAAAACTGATCAAGTGCCTGTTTAAGTGGCAGGCGGTTTACTACCTAGAGATGACAGCATTTTAGTGATTTGTCAAGTGATCCACGTTGCAATACACATTATTTATTACATACTCTGTGTTTCAACAGCCACTTCCATCTGGAGATGAAACAGTGGGTTAGAGATGCTAATGAATAAAGAGGTCGTTACTGATTCATAATTTCTTCTATCAAAACAGAGTTAGAGCATTTCTTATTTTCGTCAGCTGTCCCTCAAAATCCCTGCGAGTCAACTGTGATTTTAAGGTTATGGTCTCTCCTTGCTGGGGGCTGGGGTGGGAGTAAATCTTCCTTGTGACACAAGGAAATCGGACTATGTAAGTGACTACTGATTACAGTGTTCTGGCAAACCTTTCAGCTATGGAAAAAAAAAGTAACTCTATGTTCTTCAGAATTTGACAGTCTTAGGATCTACCTGAAAACAAATAACGTCAAATAAAATGGAACTTAAGGGCCATTTAGAGTAGATATTAGTCCTTCAGTCCTTATAGCATTTTGGCAGAGCAAGTGACTATTATTATCCTCATCCTGTACACATGAAAATACTGCCTGGCAGAAAGACTAAATGATTTAACAAAGCCATGTGAGAAGTAAAAGCGGGGAAGAAGTTCAGGGTTGCATTCTTAGATTTATTTTTCAGCCACCCCACTTTTTATTAGTTCATTTTAAAATCCCACTTTCCTATGCAGAAATTTCCTGCCAGGGCAGCATGACTTCTAGTAAGGTGTTATTTAAAAAGAGGGGAAAATCTTTTCTTTTAATAAAGGACAAATGTTACATTGACACGAACACCAGGCTCATAGAAAATCAGATCCTACAAACATATGTGAGACTGAGCAAGCTCAATTCCACCAGATCGTTAATATGAGGAAAAGTTACTCAAATTCATTTAATGGCTGCCAAACTTGGACATAACATCTTGGTACTACTGGCAAATTTCCCACTGACTTTACAAGGGCCGTGACTCTGCTCCTTGAAGCTTTGAGCTTTAACCAGCCTGGAACATGTCTTTCAAAAAAACACCTAAAATCAAGTCTTATCCTACCGAAGGCACTCAAAGACTCATAGCGTATGTGTACTTTCATATTTCCTTCAGATTTATTTCCAAATGGAATATAAGACTAGAATGAACTGTGTTACATAAATATCATTTATTATTCCGTAGGTGCCCAAGTGTTGAGCTGTGACAATACCCATTCTGCAAAAGCCAAGACAGGCTATAACAGCATCTTCAGAAGGTGACAAATGGAAATGCTTGCTGTTTGTTTGCTGCTAAGTAGGGATTCTTCTTGCTGTGGACTATGCAAGGTCCTAAAACACTAAAACACTTTCCACAGATAAACATTAGCTGCGAGTCTTTTTTTTTTTTTTTTTTTTTTTTTTTTTTTTTTTCCAAGCTCATAAAGTAAACCTGCAGCAAAGCAGTCTCTGCCCAGTTCTCCTTGAAAGCTTGGATCTGTTCCAGTACATGGCGGGCTCCAGAAAGGCAGGCTTGCCGATTGCTACGTCCATTGTGCACGGCCTAATTTATAGTCCGAACCAGCGCCTCACTATAAAAGATCTGCTTCTCCCCGCTCACTTCCTATTTCCCACAGTTAAAGCAAGTTTCAAATAAAGGATTCACGGGCCTCCAAGCTTACAAATTAGGCAAAGTAACACTCAGACCATTTGCGAAGATTTTGTATTCAAAATGGTAAGTGAAAGGCCTAGAGAAATACAATCAAATCAAGGCAGAACAAAACCTAATGCAGGAAGTCTCTCCAAAGCTGTTTTTAATGTTGCCCATCACAAATACCTTTGGTTTAGGCACAAACGTATTTGAGTGAAGACTGGATACATGCCAGGAGCTGCTTTATAGACATTTGAAGCGGGAAGAATCTGCTTGGCTAATTGCTTGGTCTGGGCACAGTGTTGTAATACAACCTATTAAGCGCCTGAATTGCGTAAACTCAGGTTACGCTTTTGTACGGGTTTTTGAAAACCTATTTTGATTTAATATTGCTTTCAACAGTGTTACCACACAGCTTTATTTGCTACTTCCTGACAAGTTTTTCTCTCTCCAAGCCCCAACCTTAACATAAAAATGCAAACAGTTTCCCTGTGAACTTCAATGGCTTGTTATTTATACTTTACCGTGCTCCTTGTGTTGTATTAAAATAGGGGGGAAAAAATCTTTGTTTCCCAGGCAAGCCAGTGCTGAGATTGCTGGATGGGTCAGAAAAAAGTAGGATTAGGATACCTCTAGCTTGGAAGAAGCATTCAACTGAGCAGAAGTAAAAAATTGAATGGAAACACCACATCTTCTTCGTCATCCTATAAGGATCCACTGTCTGCAAGGGCACTGCTCAAGGTGTCTGTTTTCGGAGGAGCGATTTATTCAGAAGCAGTCGACATCTTGGCATATTCCCACTCTGCTGGAGATGTGTGTGCAAAAATGCTGAATTTTGACTTTTCTGAGGGCTTAAACTTGTTTAACAGCTGCAGACTCACCAAAGGGCCAAATGTCACCGTAAAAATGCCCCTTGTGTTCTGATGTCTTATCTACTTAGTGGTCACAGTCCTCTAAGTAGCACTTTTCACAGTTTAGTTAAAAGAACCACCTTCACTCAGTGCGACTGATCAGCTCCTTGTTGTAAAAAAAACACAACACCTTATAAAAAAAATGTTTTCTGACAGGTGAGAGCAAGTTTGCTATCCTGAAACTTGCAGCTAAAGGTCAATCCACAGCAGCAGAACGAATAAAATTCCACAACCTTTTGCAAGGAGAGACAGGAGGGGCAATGAGTGGTAACTTCTCCCTCCTGCTCTTTCAGCCTCGTTGGTTCACGTTGAAGGCACTGCAAGTGACCATGTATTGATCTACAAACACTCAGGGGGAAGTATATGTTCCCCTCTGAGTGCCCACACTAGGTGAACTGCCTTCACCAGCAAATAGTGAGAAGGTTTGTAGTAACTGAAACTGAGGCATTTTTTGCCTGCTAGCTTGGAAGCATCAGGCTTCATGCTTTAAAGCATCTTTTTTTGAGTGCTAGGATGATGAGAAACAAGGAGGAGGCAAGGAAATATATGAAAGAAGACTGCCTTTTTATGTATAATATTGTGACTCCAGGAGTTTGTTCTTCAAAAAATAATTGCCTGCTAGTACAAGATTCTCCATTAAAGTGAAAGATATCATCACTTAGATGATCGTTTCCCAGTGTGCTGTACTTTTGTGGGTATTTTAGCAGTATGCATTATTAAAAAAAAACACTATTCCTATGCTATGCTTGGAAGTAAAGGATGTGAGCTGTCCAGTGGAGAAAAAGAAAACCAACAGCAGAAATTTTGGTATAAACCTGAGGCATGACCAAGAGAATCTCTGATGCCACTTAGTCAAAGTAAGTCAATATTCTGGCAGGAATGGGTGTTTAGATACCATTACATACCATTACACTGGTTTCTTGCTGGAGGTTCCTCTCTCTGCTTGTGCAAGGACAAAAGGCCCCCTCCCACCCTGCTGGTGGCAAAGAGCAGGCTGCTCCAGAAAGATGTGGTCCCAGTTTTCGCCAGCATGTGGAAAACAGAAGCCCTGTCCCCCCATCCCCTCCTCAAGGCCAACAGCTCGCCTGGCAGCTGCAGGAATCATGTTTCGCAGGGATTTAGGGCCAATGTACATGTTCAGCCTTTCATAAATTACCACGTGGCCTTGAGCAATGATGAATTAAGCTAAGGGGAAAAAAAAAATACAAAAGCTCTCCGCGGCTTATTCCTGACTTAGCCTTCCTAGAAGTTAATCAACCTGACAGAAGCTTTGAACCCACACTCCAAATATATAAATCAAACTAATCAACATTTCTTCATCCTCCCCCATCACCACCGTGCTCGGAGCATGGCAGCACGGTGAGAGGCAGCAGCTCAACAAGTCCTGCTGCTGTGCTTCTCACCTGGGAGCTTGCATTCCTTTCTGCTAATCGCTCCCAAACCAATTACACCTTTGGTTACAAAGGAAATTGGTGATTTTTTATTTTTTTTTTAAATGTTCCTTATGTTCTCTTCACCTCTTTTCACAACAGCAAACTGTTAATACAACAGATGTAGCTTTTAAATCAAAATCGTTTCCTTCCTCTGATGGTAGAGCAGTGAACCATGTGTGCAGTAAGGCACGAAGGAAGCAAACAGTTTATCAGAATCCAAGGCATGCAGGAGCATTGCTGAAGAAACTTACGCAAGACCGTGCCAGGGATCATGTTACTGAAGCAAAAATCTTTGGCATTTTTACGCTGTATTTTGCCACCTCCAACTGCGTAACAGACAAAAGACCAGAAAGAGATAAAGGGGAACAGGTGCGGTGGAATAAAAAGCAAGACTGTTCCATTTGGCACGCTGATGATCAGCTGCTTCACAATGAACCACTGCGCTTTTGGGGGGCTTTGTATTATTTGATTGCTGTACAAATGGATGAATTTATACATTTGCTTTCCTACCACTTCCTCTTCTACTGTATCTTTTTGCAGCTATAGTTAGAAATGCAGGTGGTGCTGTGCACATGAGACAAAATAATTCCAAGGTCATTTTACTGGAACTCAAACAAGGCCACTGACAGCCATGAGCAGATGCTTTTTTGACACTTTCTATGACACTTGCTATGACATTACTTATCAGTTTTTTGTATTTTTTTTCTAAAAGGAAATGAAGACGAATAAGGTCACCAAAGGCTCTGAAGTACAGTCAAAAATACAGTCTGAAAGTTTTGTAGCATGGAGGGATAATTAGGCAGGCCATCGTTCTGGCAGGTTAGAGATAATGATTGCTTTTGAAATGTCTGCTGTGAACAGTCAAAGAAACAAATTCTCAGATGTCGTTCAGGCCACAATTAAATCCCCAAACAGTAACCATGTAAAGAGAAGGAAGTGGAGGGAAGGAGGGATTGTACCCATCACTGATTATCAAATGCTATGCTATTGCAATCTTAGATCACTATCTTACATTTTTAAAATAGGTCACATCACTGTTACAAAGAATGTTGAGGCTTCTTTTAGAATGCAACAGCTTTGCTGAAATATGTTTTTACCATATGTTTTAATTAAAAATGTAGGGTTTTCATCAAATAGCTTTTGAGGACTGTCGCAGGGGTCATTTTATTAAATCATAAGCAGCAAAAACAAGAAACACAATATCCAGGAAAATACAAATTATTTGCATCCAGCATGTTTGAAATTCCCCCTGCTTTTTAATACTTGTTTGGCTGAAATGTTTGCAAGAAATAACTGTTGGCCTAGGGATTCAACGCCCCACTTCTGAAATGTGGCCTGAGAATGTCGCCAAGACTGAAAAAACAAAACAAAACAAAACAAGAAATTACTTGAGGGCTGAAGAAACAGCCTTATGGAAAGAGAACGTAAAGAGGTCAGTCATTCTCCTGCGCTTGTCTGCCAGAAGACTGGGAGGTGAATTGACTACTCTGTGTAAGTG
Source organism: Aythya fuligula (assembly GCF_009819795.1). Taxonomy (NCBI): domain Eukaryota; kingdom Metazoa; phylum Chordata; class Aves; order Anseriformes; family Anatidae; genus Aythya; species Aythya fuligula. The sequence goes on from NC_045559.1 coordinate 196,532,201, forward strand.
CCTTCCTGGGGAGAAAATACTGGTTTTTAAAGAGCTCTTTAATCGAGCAGAGAAAGGCATAACAGGGAATACAGGCCAGATATAATCAAGTTAAAAAATAAGGAATGTTTTTGGCCGAGAGGCAATTAATTACTTAAACTAACAGGGAAAATAGTAGATTTCCTGCCACTGAACTTACTCTCAACTGATGTTTTTTTATCAAGACTGGATTATCAGGAGAAGTTATCAGATAGGGATAATTAGATAGAGATTTTAGGGTTGGTTATAAACAAGAATTTGGATTCAGAAAGCACTCAGTGATTTAACGCTCTCTTAGGAACGTCAGTGTTGCAACTCAGTGCATACAGATCTATATCTGAACCTTTTGAGCACAAAGGTAAGGTAAGACAGAAGAATCTACCTGTGAGTGTATGTATCTATATAAATAAAAAATGTTCAGGCTTTCTTTCTGCATTATCATGTAACAAATAATGTCACAACCCTATTTTTTTTTATTTCCTTTATAAACCATATTTAAACTGGGATTCAAGACTGCACACAGGTGTCTTGTACAAGCAAGTATGTGTCTCTCCCTGTGTCAAATAATATTCAGGCTATAGCAGACTTTACACTTGGACACTAATTCTGATGTAAGATTTCAGGCTCTAACTAACCCATACCCCACAACTCCACCTATTATTGGGTTTTGGAGTCATCCCAGCACTGCCTGGACCGAGAAGTCCTTGTCCCAGTGTCATGTCCCTGTGTCATCATGTCCCGATTCCATAGTGGTGCAAATTAGTCAAATGTCCAACCACCTTCCTCAAACTGGTTCCTACTGATCAGACACCCAAGCTGTGTGTCAAGATCTCCCCCAGGGATGTGGCAGAGCCAGCATTATCCTAGTCCTTCACATTTATCTGGCCTTTTTAATTGCTGAAAGGCACTGACCCTGATCAGAAAGACTGGTTTTAAAGGGTTGACTGGGGCTGTCCCCCAAAAGACAATGTAATCACAGACAGTGACATTAAAAGGAGAGATCCTTTAAACTTTAAGTGCCCCCTCTGAACAATTTTGTCTCTGAACAATTGATTTGGTGTCACACATTTGGGTCTTGGGAGGATGAGAGGTATAAATTCCTTTTAATACAATCAATAGCAATATTCCCCAACATCACAGAAGCACTGTTGTATTTTGGACCATTATGTGGTGATACAATTGTCAAAATCTATCATTGCTGCTGGTGATAGGGACTCCCTCAGCTGGAGGAAGGCAAATTACTTTTATGTGAGCACGAAGAGGACAAAAGGAGAAATACCACTTTGAAGCATTCACCAGTCCATTCTTTACAACCAGACGGAAAGCCTCTGAAAAATATCCCCTCCATTAGTTAACAGTGGTCTCAAAGGATGAGGTTTTAGTTGAATGGCAAAGTTATTAATTTTTATAGCATATACATTCCACTAACAAATGAAAAACTTGCCAGAAAATGAATGTGATATTCTACCTGTGTCGTGGCAATGTTTGTTCCATCGGTGACTTCCACAGTCATATTATATATTGACCTCTGCTCTGCATCCAAGGGTTTTGCAATGACAATAGTGCCCACTCCCTTCTCCGCGTCGAAAGAACTATCGTAATTCCCTCCTAATTGTTGCACAAAAATACAATTAAATTAGCCATCTCTGGAAAATTTCCATTGCAAATGTTCCTACAAGTGGGCATATCTGTTTACTGGCATCCATCTTAATGGCTTGCCTTAGCATACACAGTACATCTACTGATATTTCTTTGTTCGTAACTCATTTATATTTCAAAGCACAGTTTGTATATTGGAAAGCAGATATCATTAAAATGCACTGCAAGAAAAAAATCTAGCTGTATATTTAAGCGAACCATAACTGAGTCTATAAAAAGAATGCAATGGCTATAAGCCCGTAAGATGTTGCCCTTGCAGTTTGAGTAATGAACAAGCACAATAATCTTTTTGTATAAAAATCATTTTAAGATGGTTTTGTTCCACAAATTTTATTTTCAGGAATTTCTCACTGATGCTTGTGGGTGCGAACACCATTGAGTCTAAAAATTACAATTATAATAAATTTTAAAAATGCAAATAGAGATTTGTTATGTTAATTTCAAGGACAATGAAAATTACTGGCAGCAAAGGTCACATTCTACTAGTCTTTTAGGAATTATTTAAATAGATCTGACAGGATACACATCATAAATTCCTTTCCATTAAAAAAACCCTCACAAAGCACTGTTCTGAAACTAATATCCCCTTATCCTGTCACACACTGAATGATGCAGCAGTGAAAAAACCCTCCTGAGTCTCAGGTAAAAGAAAAAAAAAAAAAAGTAAAAGAAAAAAATCTATTAAAAAGTAGGAGAAAGCCATAAATAATTTGAGATTAAAGGGTTACAGGATTTCTCAGCCACAGCTATAGTTTATAAATTAGAACCACTCATTATGTTCAAAAGTAAAGCATACACTCCCTGCTGCTAAGCTGCTTCTTACTCACTCAACTCTAAAGTGAAATTTATTATGAGTTGAGTCTGTAATTTTCGGAGGCTGGGGACAGGGAGAGGTGGAACACAACACTGCTGACAAACGAACTCTTAAGGTATATTCATCACACAGCAATGCAATGCCACTAGCTACAGACTCTGACAATCCAGTTCTGCAAAGTGGTAAAATGCTTTCAAGTCCCACTGGCAATAAAACTTGTGTAAGAGCTGCTGTCTTGGCATTAGATCCACAGGTAGAAAGACATCTCCATTCCACTGACTTAGTTCTTATGCAAAATAAATATGTATATATATATTGTACCTGCTGTATTACCATAAAATGTCTCTCATTTTAGGGCTGGAGACAGAGAAGAGGAGGGGACAGTTTTCCTTGCTCTGCCTTCAAGTCCTGTATCTACATGGTTTGCTGATCAATAACTGGACTTATTCTCAGAAATAGTCATGCATTTAGTGAGAGGAGAAAGGCTTTGGGATTCCAAGAATTTTCAGATTTAGAGGAATAACTGCAGGTGAGCAGAATGAAATTGCAGCCCCTAAATACCTTAACATGGAGAAACCTTCACTTCTCTCTCCCTTTTGCTCAAGTTACTTCAAAGAAAGAGTAAGCTAGAAGAAGCACTGCTTTGTCCGTATCTGCCTTGGAGGCCATTCAGGGAAGGTGAGAAGAATAGGGGGGAAGGAATAAGAGAACAGGTGATCTATGCAAAAGAAAGACAGAACCAGTGAACTTCTGCCCTTTGAAAAAAATCCAAATAGAAAAAAAATCCATTTCAGACTTGACATCAGGCTTCCCTATGCTGAATATATGTATATACATATTTATAGCTCTGAGCCTAACAGATGCTGTTGTGGTTCTCCAGGAAAATACTGACACTGGATCTGCTGTGATTTATGGAGCATAGAAACATTGCTTATTCCCTAACCTCCTTCTGCAAGCCCAAGTTGCATATTTTTTCTTGACTGTTATATATATATATATATGTTTAAAATTATTTGACACTAGGAAACAAAAGTAATTGTCCTTGACATTTAAGCAATACTGAAGTATTTGGACATTGATCATACGTTCAGTTTATTATTATTATTATTATTATTATTATTATTATTATTATTATTATTATTATTATTATTATTATTAAAGTTAGTCTGGCAGAAAAAAGATGTCATCTCCCAATTAATGTTTTAAATTGATTTACTTGAGAAAAACTGTACCATGAAAAGTAATGCTGAAAAAGCATCCTTTGAAGAAGAGAGTTTGAGATTCTTGCGAGGAAATCTCTGCTGAAATGAAGCTAGCCTTGGGACAGTAGGCACTTTACAAAGAGAATGTTTCATACTGATAACCATGAAAACAAAATGAAAGCCTATACTTCAAGATGCATAATAACCATCTTAATAAGCACTCAAAAATTATATGCTATCAACTGGCATACATGTCCAAAGAAACCCTGCCTTTAAAAGTTCCAAGAAGGAAAACGGAAGGATTAACAATAAATGTTTCAAATGCCCTTCTTCTATTGGCTTATTGCAAGGTGTGGAAGGCACTGTATGTGTATTGCAAATACCCCAACTTCTTAAAAACACTTTCACAAAATGTAGTATACTCTTCCCATAAAATATGAACTGAATAAATCATGAAATCACGTGATTTTTTTTTTATATGGTATAGACATCTTTCAAAATAGTCTAGAGATAAACAAATAAATCTTGGGCACCAGCCACCCCACTCTAGCCTATACTTGTAACTAACCAGGCAATGCACTTTATTCCATATCGATTCATCTTCTATTAAACAATGCAGAAACTGCATCAAAACTGAGTCAGGGATGGGTCAAAGAACAACCCATTGTGAGATCTGTGGTTATTATATCTTCTGGAGTGAAATACTGATTTATATTTTATTCAGCTTGGTACACTTTAATAGACAACAGTCAGCTGTTGGCAATGAAGAACTTGCCAAATGGTTGAACTTCTGGGAATAACTTCTCTTCTGGCCTGGTATATTGTGTCCTGCTGCTCATCTAAAGTACTAGGGATGGTCTGGAAATACTTTGTACTGCTCCTCAGCCTTGACATACCCTCAAAACAGAACCTCATATGATGAATTATTTTGAAGTTACACTGAAGTATAATTATTGAATTAGGCATAAATGCTAAACTATAAGTCTTAATAGATGTGTAAAGTATGTGTAAGGCCTGTTTGAAGACCCCAGAGAAGCACTCAACAGAATTATATTTGAAAGACGGGTACTGAAAGTGTATAGACAGAGAGGAGTCATATTAAAAAAACAACAGGATTTTTCTATTAAAAACTAGTCCAGCTGAACTATTCTGGGAACTGCATGGGAAGCAACTTTCTTCCAAAATGTGCTCACATCGAGGACAGAGGGCTGAGGCTGTAAGAGGTGACAGCTGAGGAGGTGTCAGCGTTACACATTTCTGGAGTACTGAGTATTCTGAGGCCAGTTTTCAAAAGCATGCTGCTGTGTAACTCCAAATCCTTTTGATGCAAGTGTATTTGCATTGCTGTAAACTTCAGCAGTATCAGTTTTACCAGTGTTACTATTGACCATTTAACAATTTCTTTGATCACAATCTTAGAATGAAAGCAGGCTAAGGATGATGAAATTTTGTTCATCTGTTCAGTTTTATTAATGTGAATTTATATTACTTATTCCATTTTCTAGCACATGGCACATGCTTTCCTTTTTATTATCTAGTAAAACCTGCTTTCAAATACAAGATATGTAGAAACTGTCTTTGCTAATGTGCTTGCAATTGCATTAGGAAAGAAATATTTCAACTGAAGATCAAACACTGTAAGTTCCTTGGGCACTTTAGGAAAATCAGTGATAAAAAAGGCAAGTTAACTGAATGAGCAAAGTGGCTACTCGTTGTCCTAAGACATTTTAGCACTGAATGACTTAAGAGAAATTGGCTGTTGTTGCCAATACACTGCAGGCTAAGATGTAATATTGATACATCTTCAATACAGATTAAAGAATTCCCTTAAAATACCCTGATAAACTGAAACCCTTAAGGTGGGAAAAATCCACATCTAGTTGCAATGTCATCTTTAGGTGAGACTGCATATTGTGTTTGGATGTTATAAATTAATCCAGAAAGTGTTTTGTTTCTCTATTTGACTATTAAGACTCCCAAAGACAGCTAGCATGGATATTTATGTCTATACTTCGGACATCTAAAGTGAAATGAGATGATTTCTACCCTTACTTTCTCAAGATTGATCTTTATGCTCTTGCATAAACTGTGGAAGCAGTAAATTTCCATAACTAGGAGATTTTTATGTTATCTGAAAGCATGTTGTCATTTATATAGGATTTTCCAGTATAACTGTAGCCAATTCCAGATGTTATCAAACTCAGGACAGCTGCAGAAGAAGCCCCTGGTACAAAGGAGCTTATTTGTTGGTCCTTGCTACAGCTTCATGACTTCTTTCCAGCACAGCCCGTATTTTCAATTTGGGAGATGCTATGTAGCACATGTAAGAAGGAGGTATCAGGGAATTGAACCTGAACACCTCTGATTCAACAGCCTACCAGTTGTGTTCTTGGTTTAGATTTTTTTGATTACATTTTTTTGACTGAATCTGGAGTGTCACCTTGCTTCTTAGCTCATTTCTGGGCTTCATAATCACTATCAGCATATTTTTCTTCTCAAAAAAAAAAGTCCTGCATGCTAGAAAAAAAATAATTTTCCTTTTATAAAAAGAGATGGCTAAGAAAAAAAAAAAAAAAGGTATTGAATCTTACATGACTAACAGGAGGGGTCTTCTGACGTCAAGCTTACCACACATTTTGTGCAATTTGGTCAAGGAAAGATTCCTGAACTGTTTAAAAGGGATTTCTAATGGGATTTCTAGACATCAACTAGAAAATTCGTGTAAGGAAAGATACAGTGCAACTACCACTATACCCTTTTTGAATTCAAGAAAAAAAAAATCATTTTCATGCATATTCTGCTTGCATTTTGATTATTGTATTTGCTGCAAGCAATGAAGGTTATTTTGTAGTGCTCGTCCTAGATGGAGCTTATTTTTGGTAGGAGGCCGAGCCTCTTTATGTTCCTATCAGCTGCTGATACGCTGTTTTAGACAGGATTATCCTGCTGTGAGAAATCATTTCCTCCTCTGAGAAGAAAACATGTCAGCAAACCTGGAGGAGTTGTAGGCAAATGAGTCCCATCTGAGGGCCTTTCTTCCTTTTTTCCAGTGGAATGATCAAGAAGAGTGGGATTGAATATACACCTGAGAAATGTCTGATGACTGTGGAGATTCTGAATTGCTGGGTCTTAGATGCCAAGATTAATTACTCTGAATTCTGGAGGAGGACATCCCCAAACGAAGACCCTTCCTTCACTGGCAGATAGCAAAGAACATACAAGCTAAGCTACATGTTCACAGAATCACAGAATTTTCTAGGTTGGAAGAGACCTCAAGGTCATCGAGTCCAACCTCCAACCTAACGCTAACAGCCCTCCACTAAACCATATCCCTAAGCTCTACATCTAAGCGTCTTTTGAAGACTTCCAGGGATGGTGACTCCACCACTTCCCTGGGCAGCCTGTTCCAATGCCTCACAACCCTTTCAGTGAAGAAGTTCTTCCTAACATCTAACCTAAAACTCCCCTGGCTCAACTTAAGCCCATTCCCCCTCGTCCTGTCACCAGGCACGTGGGAGAACAGGCCAACCCCCACCTCGCTACAGCCTCCCTTGAGGTACCTAAAAAGAGCGATAAAGTTCAAATGTAAAAAAGCCAGGATGTATCACAATCTTCACACAAGACTCATTTGGCTTAACATGACGGAAGAGTGGAGAAGAGAAATACAGGAGACAACCTAATTTAGAGAGTAATACTCTGGGACAACTTTTCTCAGAGCAGAAAGGATTCTTACTTGTCTTGCCCCAAAGTAAACTAGCAACACTGAGGACACTGATGATAAAGTGGGTCTATTGCTACAACTCTCACGTTGCTCAGAGAAGAGACTCAGAGGAGAATACAGAAAGCAAATTCACCCTGACTCTCACGGACAAGTCTGAAGTGCCTCTAGGATTTCCAGGGAAAGAACCAATAGCCAAATTTCAAATATTTCTGTTTCCAAAAATAGGAAATAAACTTAACGATCACCTTATGAAATACTCATTTGACTACAGACTTTTGTTAATTACAACATAATACATATTAGTAACATAACATGCAGAGATTTATTGTCTTATGTACTACATCACTCTAAGAAGAAGAAAATACTGCAGAGTTTAAGTTTTCAGAAAGATAAAACTATTGCAAGGAGATTCAAAGCTCTGGGTTTGCTGCTAAGAAGCCAAAGGTAAGGGCAAAAAAGCAGAAAATAAATTAGAAGGTATATTAGCTAGTTCTCAGAGAATATAATTGAAAGGAGGCTAGGGAGGTACATGTTTTTGATGTTAAGGAAAATTTGCAGAACTGTGAATTATATGGACTATTAATTAAAATTAATAGATCTTAAAATTATTGCCATTTAAGCACCCTTGATAAAAAACTCCAGATGTACTTTAAAATTTTGTCTGTTTTATTAAGGCATGGGCTGGGAAAGATAGAGGGAGGCCTATTTGGAGAATCAGAGAGATGTTGTGCAACATGCTACTTAAGCAAAAACTAGCACCATGCAGCTTAGCTCCAGTGGTCAAAGTAATCATCACACCATTTCCACCACTAACAAAGGAAGAAAGAAACAGAGGGTTCAATTTACCTGGGAGAAATAAAGATGTCATGATTTATCTTGGAACTTCTTTTAAAATTAGACTTTTTTTTTTTTTTTGGAAATGACTGAATAAATTTAACATAACTGAAACAACCTGCATTCATGTCTTTTGCATTGTTTGATCTGCATGAACTGAGAATGGTATTGAATGCATTCTGAAAACAGAAAACAGCAGTGACATCTCAACCATTCCCAATTAAACAACAAAATAACCAACCAATCCTGTTTGTCTCTAGTCTCCCTGTCTGCAAGGCACCATTCCCTATCTTAGAGGTGATTAGCTGAAGAACAAGCAGTATTTTAAGGTGCATACAATGTATGTGTAAATTAGATACTAAAGTTAGGCAAACAGCAGCCTAGAAAGCCAAATCTTCAGCCACCCTTCCCCCCTTCTTTAGCTTGGAGAAAGTGCATGTTATGCATTAAAAAAGAGGTCCTCTGGAATTCCAATGCCCATTTAGTTTGAAAAGGTCATAAACATAAAGGTCAAGCTGCAAACTCTGTATTAAACCATGTCTCTACATAAGCCTTCAGGGCTTTTGTTGACATTACTGTGAACTGTGCGCAGAGGTCCAAAATCACAAAATACCAGATGGAGTGGGATCAGGTCTAGGTTTTACAACAGCATAGCAACCCTCTCTTGCATCAGCAGTCCAGTACAGCTTTCCATTTCCTAGAACTAACTTCTACTAACAACCTATATCTTTCACTGGGCTTTTCAGCAGGCACCATTGTTAGAATTGTAGAATCACAGAATGGTTTGGGTTGGAAAAGAACTTAAAGCCTATTCCATTCCAACCCCCTGCCATGGGCAGGGACACCTCCCACCAGCCCAGGTTGCCCAAAGCCCCATCCAGCCTGGCCTTGAACACCTCCAGGGATGGGGCATCCACAGCTTCTCTGGGCAGCCTGGGACAGGGCCTCACCACCCTCTGAGTGAAGAATTCCCAGTGTTCCTCCAAAAGGAAAGTATTGATATCTCTTTTTCTACATGATGATATTGCAGAACAAGAAGAATAAGTGTTCTTGATACTGACACTGACTAAAGGCAGCAAAGATAATCTAAACATGAAACAGTATCTATAACCCTCTCAGGGTGGACTTTGTGTTTGCAGCCTGTATGCAGAGCGTCTGAACAACAAAGTCATCTGCATGCCTGGGATTGCTGGCTGTTCATATTGCAGAAACGGGGGCTGTTGCTAGCGCTGTTGTTAATAACAGCAGTAATATTTAATGGCAACATTCATATGGCAACAGTACCAAACTGGATGGTCAGGGTCATCGATTTCTCATTAAGTCTAGGGGAGCTCTGTCTCCGTGACCCTCTGCATCGTGCAGCATCAGGAGCTATAGCCTATAAGGAAACCATTAGCATTGTTTGAATAGCCAAAATCTTCTAATCCATTTGAAGTATTTTAGCCATAAAGGTCACAGTAAGTGACAAATTAAAGGCTTAAATTTCATTATGTTCTTCCCATCACCTCTGTTTGTGAGGCAAATGTGAAATATTATTATAAAGTGTTGCTAGATTGCAAATGAGTCTAACAATGTAAAAGAAGGCAGCTGAAGAATGGGGGCTTCTCTCAGTGCTTAACACAGGCAGCATTTTAATGAGTTGGTGAATTCACCAAGGAAAAGACCAAAAGGCTGTGAAGGGCAGAGGAGTCCAGCAAAAGGTTCAAATGGGAAAAAAGTGTCAATAATATCAATAAAGACGGATTTCTCCTGGGACGAAAGTTAGGGTCAGTGAGGAAGAAAAAGGGAATGTAAACATTAGCTAATAAATTGCATGCAGCATACTGAAACAGCCAAGGGAATGGGAGGGAAACAGTAGGAAACATATGCTGTCCTTCCCCAGAGGCTAGCAGGAACCCCGGAACATGATAATAGCTTTGGGTTTAATTTTAATGCTGTTGGCACCAGAAACCTTGCTACAAATTCAAAGAGGAAATGCAGCTGCTTCTGCCTTTCATCTGCACAAATTGGCAATAAAAGGTGGATGAAAATGACTCTGACAGACCCTTTCTCTTGTGGTCCTTGCCCTTCCTGTGGGCTAAACCCATCCACAAATAGCTATGCTGAAATGGAAGCCGGGCTCAATCCCTGTAAATAAAGACTGCTGATGCACCCTTTCCACTAAGTCTGTGGCAAAGGCCTTTGTTTCTCTAATCTTTCATATAGCATTTGCTTTATAACCCTTCATTTAAATAACACTGCTTTGTGCAGGCAGTGTTTGACATCCCAGGATACACAAACATTACCTACAAGTATCTGCAAATATTAAATACCGCTGTAACTTTGCAGGGTCATTGTGCTGCTGGGGGAAGTCTCAATTTGGAGATCTTTTATTTTAAATGACATAACCGAATTAGCAGCAGAAGCAAGGAAACAATGCTTAGGAACATTGATTCCTGTTTCTCCACTGCAACCAAGTGAGACCCTCTAGTCCCTGTCTTTCTGGCAACTACATCCTTAAGTGCATTTCACTGGGATTTTAATACTTCTTTGGCATTCCCTCTGCTTTGCTAAGTATACTTCTCTCTCCCTATTTTTGTAAGCAATTTTATGTGAGGCAATTTTGTGGTTGAAATCTCACATGAAAACACATTTCTCTTTTTCAGCTTGCATTCAAGACAAACTTTTGGTGGCTCCATTTGTAACCCATATGTTGATGCATCCCATTCTGTTTCACAGTTAAATGGATGGCACTGGACTGTGAAAAGTTTGAATTAATTATTTGTGATAAACTGTGGAAAATCCGTGAATAAAATGATAATAATTGGACACAAATACGGTAAAAGCTGTCATAGAAAGAAACGCAGCACATCCATGTGTCGCATTGCATCCTGTCACAGGCACTTATGAAAGATGTAATATAAATTGTCTCAAAGAACTTGCAAAAATAAAAGGCAGCCTGGATAGTTGTATTTTAGCAAATGTGTTTGCACTAAGGGTACCTTCTGTTGAACAGTTCTGCCCACAAGCTGTCTGTAGAATATAGAACATCTCTCGAGCATGCTTGCCACCTTGAAGCAGGGCAGTCGGAAGCAGAAAAAAAAGAACAGAATGCAGAAAAAAAGGTGAAGAAAGAGAGAAATGAGGGACAGCAAGTCTAAGTACCATAAATACATTTAGAAATGAGATTAGCAAAGTATGACAATAGAATTTAAATGACAGACAACATTAAGATTGCAGTAAATAACATACTATGAAAAAAAACAATTCAGCCATACAGCGCTTTTTTCAGCTTAGCTAAGGAGTCATAACAAAAGCAGGAATATTATTACTATTGTTATTGCTATATATATATAGCATTTCCATTTCAGCATTACAAAAGTGGTTTTAATTTTGGGGAGACAGTTCATGTTAGTTGTCTTGCTCTTAAAACCACATATCCATACGCTTTGCTTTTGAAGCTTCTTCCTATTGCCACTGGCTCCCAACTTACCGACAATATCAAACCAGAGAGGGATGTTAGATGGCTGCACAGAGACCACCCCAACGATTTCCGTCACTTTATCACTTTCCATGATGGTGAAGTTGTAAAAGGGTTCATCAAAAGTCAGCGGCACTGGCGAGGGCGCAGGCTTTTTTATCCACTCGATGTGGAGGCGTGCAGTTGAAGATTTTTGGGGCCGGCCATTGTCCACTGCCTTTATCTGGTGGGTGTAAAGAAAACAGGACCCAGACTGAGCATCCCAGCTTGGCAGTTCAGACCTAATTCTATCACAAGAAGACACCTTCTTGGAAAATGGCCCTTTAATTTTTTATGCAAAATCCCAGGGAGAAGAAAAAAAAAAAAAAAAAGAGGGATTTAAGCATTTACTTCACTGTTATTCATTTTTTCCATTACACTTTGACTTTACATTGAAAAGACTGATTTAAAAGTGAAATATTTTGACAGAACTGATGGTGTGAGACCTCCTGGAGATGTGCACCATACCCAGATCCCTGTCTCCAGAGCTGGCTTCCCTCTCTGATGACATCTTCCAGCCAGTTCTGTCTTGCAGCAAAGGTGGCAGTCCCTGTGTTTTAAGCCATGCACTTAACAACACATGCTCACCCAGACCATGTTTGATTGCTTTCAAGTCATCAGTATTACAGATAAGATTGGTATTCCTTATATTACCTTAATTAGTATTATATTTGAGTTAAATATGTTTCAGATCATTTCCCCCGTTTTCCCAAACAAATATAACTTAAGATTTTCCACATCTATTTTCCTTGTTTTCGTTTCTCAGTAGTGTTCATTAGTGCCTCCCAGCTTGGTTGTAATTCTTTATTTTATAATATACACTAGAGTGATGGATAGACTCAATATTTGCCTGTCATGCTTTATGATTTTAGACAAGATGACCAGTGACAAACACTAGGGATAAGACAAGGGAGAATGTAGGTTACAAAATGGGTGCTTCAGTGAACAACATCAATGCTCTGGGAGTACGAGGGATTTTTCTTTTATAAGTAAATGCTTCTGGCTATATAGGACCACCGGCGTACAAAAATGCTGTTACTATGCCTGTTAAAATAGGAAATATTTTCCTGAAATACCATACCCTATTTCTTTCTCTGGAAATGTGTTAAGTGGGTTTGGTGTTAGCGCTCGTCACCCTGCTCGGCTCAGGCTGGCAGGCCCTTAGGGGAAAGAAGCTGAGTAGAAGACCTTCAGCTGTTACATTACAAAGGGGGCCAGATCCCAGACGTGCCTTCCACCTCTGCACAGTGAAAAGCATTCACTCAAAGGGTGCTGGCCTCTGATTACTGGGTATCTCTCAATATTTTGGTATTTATGCTTTTGTTTTCTTGTCACAATTTTCAACCCCATGAAAGTATCTCAACAGAGACTCATTATAAATGTAAAATAGAATGTAAATGTCATTGCTTCCTTTACTACAGGCCTCACTGTGGACCTCTGACAATTTTCTGTCTATTATTTTTTACATTTTTGGTGAACTCCTCCAATACAACTGTGGCTTGTTGCTGTAGATGAAGATTACACATGCAAGCTCTGTCTTTCTTCATATCAACAATACCATCTTGTCTCCTTTCTGTCTTTGGCCACGTTTACATGGTTTGAATTGTGGCAGAATAATTTTGACAGAGATTACTTTTAACTGAAATTGCTGCCACGCTTAAATCTTTTAATGCACCAAGAAAGGTACTATTACATACAGTACACAGTACTTCCCTTCCCTGAAAGTTTCCAGATTTGGACAATATAAGGACCTTTCCATGAGGGCAAGCAGTTATGTCCACACAAAAGTTGTATATCCATTTGTAGCTGCATCAGCCCAGTTCAACATGATATAATTTTGTAAGCAGACAAGCCCTTGGTCTTCAGTTTTGTGCATTTAAGGGAATGACTTAGTTCAACAATCTGCAAGCTAATTCTGAATAGTCAGAATAATTCAGTATATGTCACAGCATGAACACTCGCAAACTCGATTTTTTGTCTGTAGCTATATGTGAACATGAGATTTTTAAAACACATTTAGATAATCTATGACTTTATATATAGGTCACAGATTAAACAATCATGTATCACTCTTTATATAACAGTGTCTGTTTTTTAAAAAAGTCACACCATGGGTTTGTATACTGATGGAAGAGTACTTACTGTTAAGATGTCATAACTCCCTGCTGTGAACTGCTTTCTAGAAGAAACCATCCCTGTTTTAGGATCAATAAAAAATTTCCCATCATCATTTCCATCCACAATGCTGTATGAGATTTCTGCATTAGGGCCTTCATCTTTGTCAAAAGCAAAAGCTCTGTAGATTGGCTCCCCTCTTTTCTTACGGTCCCTCTCTGGCAGTTTGATCTGATAGACTTTCTCCGGAAACTGTGGTTTGTTATCATTCTCATCCAGAACCTGAACCACCACCCAAACCGAGGACTGCTTGGGAGACGTGCCCCCATCCGAGACGGTTACCTGAAAAACAACAGCAGCAGAGGCATTATTCTGAACGGGTAAAGCAGAACTTCATAAAAGGGCATCGTGAAACATGAGGAAATATCCCTCTTTCCCCAGACCTAACCTGTAGTTTACAAGGTCTTCTATGTGATAAATACTTCTACCCAAGACATCCTCACTACAAGCATGCTGAGTGCGTGTCTGTAATACACCCAGAATGGCAAATAAAGGAATCAGGAATATTTTTCCTTTTGAGATGAATCTATAACAGGTAAGTTGTGGAGGAGGAACCTATTCCTCAAAACAGCAAATCCTTTTACCTCAAACTTGGCAAGACTTTATCTCAGAAGAAGAGTGAACTGGAATTAAGCCATAAGCAGTATATCTACTTTTTTTCCAAACATATTTTAAAATTTCTTCAGTCACACAATGAAGAATTTCTTCCTAAATCCTAAAAGAATCTCTGTCATTTTTTCCCATTAATTATTTGGAATTTCTTAAACAATGACAGGATTTTCTGTCGGTTCTTTTCATTCATTACCTGGGATTTGACAGCTCATTACTTCCAAAACTACTTTATATGAGTGTAAGAAGCACAGAGAGGCATGTAGTAAAAAAAAGTCTGCTGCACTTTGTAAAGAGCACACTATGCTGGCACATATACTTAAGAAATAAAATCTTTGAGACAAAAGTTAATTAACAATTTAGCTGCAACTTAAACATAATTACTAATACTTTTCAGTGTGAAACACTGTGAGAAAAAGATGATCAAAGTTCAACAAACACTCAAGAGCTTCATTAATATGCATTCAAAATGCAATCAATATGTTTCAAGCTGCTCCCTAAAATTTTTTATTGGATTTCCTAAAGATAAAGAAATAATACAGAAAGTTATTTCTGTTTTCATGAAAGAAGTTCAGATTTCACTTTCAGCTATGTATGCTAACATGGAAAATGCCACAGCAGCAACTTTTTGTGATAGCAAGCCAAGATATTATGTGCAGTCGCCTGGCCTGTACCCATCCTTGCACATCGATTGCTTTGCTGGTTAACTGCTCAGTGCTTTATTTCTCCTTAAATGTTTCTGTGCTCCTTTACTATAATATATTCCTCATGTCCAATCCTGAGGCAAAGCAAACATTTTCTGGGAATCCTGTCCCATGCTGTTGTTCTTGCCTTGCAACAAGATATCTAAACTTACAGTAACCCTGATTTAATACTGAGATCAGCAGAAAAATAACATTTTCAAAGAGAAAAGCAAAACACCATTTGTATTTCCTGGTTTTAACTCTACTATTGAAAACTGATACATTAGAAGCGACTAAAGCCTTAAGGACTTAAATCCCTTATTTACAGATGAATAAATAGTGTGGCAATATACAGCGGCAACATAAAATCCCCCAAATCAGTCTGAAACTTATTCTCCCAGAGATGTGTAATGGCCTCTTGCTCCTAACGTTGCCACCAGGGTTGGCAATTAGCACCTGCTGGGATGGCCACCTCATGATGGGGAGCTGAGATCCAGTCGGGATCCAGTCCCCATCACGCCTTCCACCAAGGTGCCACCTGTCAGCAAAGGGGGCAGTGGGTGCTGGCAGGTTGTGGGGAGAGCAGATCCCACTCGACACACTTTCCAAAATGTAATTTATCCCACCAAACGGCAGCACATGTGGCTGTGGATCTGCCTTTCCATCATGAGAGAGCAATGCCACCGGGGAGCTCAGCCATTCTGCTTTACTGCTCCAGGAAAACTTCAGAATTTTTTCAGCAAGTAAAAAGCCAATTCTACCAATATTCCCCCTTCCTATTACAGGCAATGAATAACTTTTGACCCACTTTTAAGGCTGATCCCATTTTTGTTCTACTTTGGCAGAACTGGCTGAGCTCTCAGCAAAAACACAGGTTAACAAAGAAAAAATGCTTTTGGGATTTCTGCTGACTCCACAGACAAAGTATTCAGTGATACTGGGCAGTACAGGACAGCTGTACTGCTCAGAAACAAGGGGAGACACACTTATTTAAATGTTGGACAAGAATACAAAAAAAAATAAATGTATTTTTGGTGGGGCTAAGGCTTTTAATGTATAGGAAATACAATTAAGACTAGGGAAACGTGTTTTCTGAACAGAACATGAGTGAAAGTTTTAAAAAATAAAACAAACACATTTTCCTCAAGTTTTAAAAACAATTACCTAAAAAAAAAAAAAAAAAAAAAAAAAAGGAAAAAATGAATCAGGGTGGAGAAAAAATTTACAAATAGTAGTAATAACAAAATCTCTGTAAAACAGTGATACAAGCAGCCAAGCAACTGTTATGAAAAACCTGTTTAAGTCAAGATGCTGCTCGAGAAGCTAAGCCATCCTCATGTCTTACCAGCACACAGTCTCACAGTTTGTTAGGTTACTGCTGAAATCACAGCTAAAATGGTATGGCAGCAAATAGGTACAGGCATTTGTTTGTTTTTGAAAGCTAAAACTTGTGGGAAATCCTTTCTGCAACAGAAAAGTTGCACTGAAAATATTTGCTGACAGCTAATTGAAAATACAAATGGCTAAAACACAAAATGACAAGCAATTAACAGAAATTAACAGAGAAGTCCCGGAGTTAGTGATTTCAGCTCTGTCTAAAATTTTACATCCCCGGAGAGGACGACATACCAGCTAAGCCCTTTTCTCTGGGTAACACTCAAAACTTTTCAAAACGACAGGTTCCAGCTCTGCTCGAAAAGCTCCGAGTGCCAGACATGGGAAGCTGAAGTGTAAGTTAAAGCCCTCTCATTGCAGGCGTGTAAATTAATTAACTAAGCCGCCCCCATACCAGAGATGTGATTATGTGATTATTATGTGAATATGACCCTCTTTTCTCCTTCATCAGCCTAACCCCAGCCCAGGCTTTTTATATGCCAGCTATGAACAAGGTGAAGAGCTGCAGAAATTTCCTCTGCCCCCACAAAAAATAAAAATTAAAAAAAAAAAAAGCTAAACCAAAGCAACAAAAAAATAGCACCACCACATTAAAACAAAATAACTTCTTCTTTTTTTTTTTTTTTTTTTTCTTTTTCCCAGACAACCCAGCACAGTGTCAAAACAAACCATAAGGAACTGGGGTGACTGGAGCATCTGCCCAACATTGCTCTGCAGGTACCACTTCCATCAGGACACTGCATCACGCCAGCATTTAGGGGCCCCTCTAAACAATGCAATTTCAGTTCAAACAGAACCATAGTTCTCAGCAAAATTCTTAAAGAGCCAGAAATCACAGAGAAAAGTAACAGAGGAGGGAAGGGAGTTTGGGACATTTGTAGGACACAGAAGCTAATTCGCAGCTGGTATCTCTGGAAATGAGAAAGGCAGATGTGCAAGGCATCAGCTTGCCAGGAGAGAAGCTGTCATTCAGGACCAGCAAGGTCCTTTCATTTAGAAGCCTGCAGATGGCATGGTGGGAAGAAAACAGAGAAGAAAAAAAGGTGATATACATCAATGACAGAGAAGACACTCTTGACATACACTTGTGAAGATATGGCATCAAAAACCCCAGAACAGGTGAATCTCTGAGTCATTAAGGTAGGGAAATTAGCTAGGTCAGCATCAAACCTTCCCAGAGGAGATGAGGAATTGCTGCTTGGTCGGCTTGTGCTTTTCTAAATGCTGAACACCTTCTCCAGCCATGCTGACTCTGGTATCCAGACACCAATGGGTGCAGACACGCTGATCCTTGCCCAGGTACAGCATGAGATGGGGTTCGCCAGCTGCTATTCCTTCTGCCCTTCTGGTTATATATCACTGCTAAAGCTGTGTCAACACAGACTAAATGGAGGCCACCACCTCCCAGAGCTGGGATACAGCCATGGAAACAGCTGAGGTTTAATTTCTTGACCCACCATACAAAGAGCTGGTCCCCCATTCACCAAGGCAGAAATATCTTAAAAGGAAAATGAAAACATGTTTTATGGGGTCTGATGGCACCAGATAGCAAGAATATGAACTTTAGATACCACTTTCATGGTAAACTCTTAGGTATCACTGCTTTTTTCCCATAATCTAGACAATTCCTCTGTAATTTTCTTCATAAAATGAACAGTTTTTTAGGTATGTGAATTCACCTGTTAGCTTTAATGTTTATTATTTTACTGAACCATGTTAGCCAGCATGGCTAGCCTGCTGGCTAACATGGTTCAGTAAAATAATAACAAAATAGGCTGTTTTGGTCACCTGGAAATCTCTTTTGTAGAGTAACAATAATGTACCTTCAACAGGTACACAGGTATACTTCAGGACATAACCTCCTGAAATTTCTTCTATTTATATTAGACATTTTATTATTATTATTATTATTATTATTTTTAGAAAAACACACAAAGACTATCTCCTTCTGCAGAATACAGTAAATTCAGTATAACAACAGACCTTTGAAAATCCGGGTAAGGCAATTTCCACCTCTTTTGCAGTGCGTTTGGTCTGCAGACTTTAACACTACCTGAAATAAGTTTACAGGAAACCAGGACTGAGAGATACTCGGTCATATCCATTTTTATGCTGGAGCCCCAGAGATCAACTACAAAGACATTTCAGCAGTGGTGGACCTTCACAGTGAAAACCAAGGTCAACGTTATTACCATGCAACATCTGGAATGTTAGATATGAAAACTTCTTATTTTTGTGACCATGGAGAAGGCATGGAGGAGACTCTACTGCCAAAGTATTGGTTAAAACACGGGCTAGGTCTAGCAGACCTCAATGCTGGTGACATTAATCATTGGTCTTGAGACAGTCACCCCTCCTAGGAATTGGAGGGTGACACTTAACTGAAGAAGGATTAGCACCCAAATTTTTTCAGAATACCTATGCATCTGTGAGGACCACCTTCCTGACTTCGAAGTACAATGCAGAGCCTCATTAACAAAAGCTCATGACTTCCAAGATAATTATTAGCTCAGCTGGAGAGAGTAGCTAGCAGGGATCTTACTTTAACAAGTACAACAAGACAATCAGCAGGTGTTTAATACGAGTTATCAAGCCTTGAGAAGAACAAGAATCTTCTTCCATACCATTCCTTGGCAGGAGGAAATACTCAGCCTACCAAATTTTTAAGTCAAGAGAGGCTGCCACATTACTGTCATTAGCATTGCAAAATGCTGAAGATGTCATATTTGCTTGTTTACTTTCCTTCGTGTGATACTACTTAATGCAAAAAGACTGAGCCGAGATGCCTGCCTCTCATCTGAGGAGTGTGCATAATGAGGCTTTCAGGTAAAAATTTCTCCCTTCCCTCAGCAGCAAAGCCAATTTTGCTTAGAAAACTTAAGAAAAGAGAATCTGGTTGAGTTACTGGAGACAGAAAAATGATCAAAGGGAGTCTGAGAGCTGAGGCATACCCCCGCTGTTAGTGACTAATGGGTTTGTTTCTTCTGCCAATGCGCAAACGAGCTGCAATACCTATTGTAAGAGTGTCTGGAATCCAGCCCAAGTAAGAGAAATAAAAGACGATAAAGGAGAGCTCATTGAAAGCTGAATGAAACCTTAAAGTCAAATACACTGAATTACTCTCTATGCCTACTTCAGAGAGAGACTGAAGTTTGCAGCTAAATTCTTACAAGGAAATATTTTTCTGAAATACATGATACTACTGAACTACATGTCAGATTATTGGTACAAAGTGAAGGTAGCCAGGGTCAAAGACATACAAAATAGAATAGAAAAACTCCATGTTACATATTTTATTTATTTATTTGTCCAGCACAAATACTGGTTTAGCTGTAGCAAACTGGACTTTTTTTTTTTTTTTTTTTTTTTTTAAGCCTTTATTTGGCAGCTTTGGAAAAGAAGTGGGCATCTGTTTATTTCACTTACCCTAACAGAATTTAGCGCTGTCCCAGAAGACAAATTTCTTAAACACTTCTTGTAGGAAACAGTGTCAATCATATCAATATGATCTTTCCTGATTTCCTTTAAATGTGTTAATAAGGGGGACTCTTGTTTTCAATCATAAAAAATTAATACATTCACTCTGGCCAACTATGAGAAATAAATAATTTAGAGTACTTCTAAAAACCAGATTATTACTGACACAAACTCTCTAGGTGGCTGATTAGAAAAGTCAATGGCTTCCAGCCACAACCAAGCTAGAAAGCAATGCATAATGGTCTGTTACACCATTTGAGAATTAACGATGACATCAGGTAATTTCAACGCTGTATTGCCAAAAGACAGGAAGGAAGGAAGGAAGGCTTTTTCATTTGGAGTTAAATGCTCCCTCCAGTATCTGCAAACCTAAATATTAGAAGAGTGTGCTGAAGAAAGTCTTACAGGCTTCAAATCTTAACTTTTGTCACTCATAGTACTGAGACCAGAAGATGGTAAACAAATGGAAAACTATGACCAGGTAGTATGAAATATCAGAATGGGTGACCTGAAGGTCCAGAAATACTCCTAATTGAAATTAAAAAGTCCCTTATTTTGTGTTCTACTTTATTCTACAAGCTTTTTGAAAAATTAAAAAGTAAACAAGAGCCATAAACTCTGAAAAGAAACTTTGGACTTACATTTTACCTTTAGTAGCAACACATGGAAGGATCTGCATAGCTTTCAACACTGAGTCTATAAAAGAAAAATAATTTTCCATGGGCATTACTTTTAAAACTTGTTACAGTTTGGAGACACTGGCAACCTTTATGCATTAGGCTGTGTTTAGAGTATTCTTCAATGGGTATGTGCTATGATGAGTGCAGAACCAGGTATTGCTACATCAAATTCCCATGATGACAGAACAGTCTGCTCCATTTCACAAGTAACTCCTTTAGGTAATCTCAAAATAGCATCTTCCCCTTCTTTTCACTAAGTAAAAAGAAAACTATAGTCCTCAGGAGTAACAAGCTCATCTAATTTTGTCTGTGACAAACTGTAGATAAAATTTTGCCTGGAAGTGACTCTACGCTGATCACTCCCTTCAAGTCCAAATGTGCCTCCTACTTCCCTAGATGGTGTTAAATACCAATAACCTTTACCTCTACTACCTAACAGTAGCATGTAGTCAGTTATCATTCAGGTGACAATCATCTGTTAGGAGAAAGTATTGTTCTGACCTCTTAGGCTATACTGCCACCAACTAAAGTGACGCTTGATCTTGATGTTATCACATCCCATGTCGTGGAGTTCGTAACTAGAGGAGTGGAAATTTTGAGATGATCATAGTAGGACACCCATCTTTGTCTCCAAATTAACAACTGTAGAGGCATTTTGAATACATTAAAACTTTCCTTTTTCAGTTGAAGAGGCTACAATAACGAATCTTGCTAACCCAACATACAATGAAGGGAAAACTGGAAAGCTGAAGACACTCCAAATAGTCCTCTTATAATATCTGGACCCATGAATGTTTAATCAGCTTCGAACTGACACCTTACAAACATGATAAAGACTGATACGTGATTGCTTAAGAACAATTTTTAAAGGGATTTAGAACTTCTTTAGAATAACCTATTACTAAACAGAAGTATAACTACCCTCATAGCCTCTAAGCAAGAAAGAGGATAAAAGTTGTGTATTGATCTTCACAGCAAACTTTGAAGAAGGTGTTTAGCTCCTGCTGATAGTGAAGATTAAAATCAAAGAGTTTTGTGAACAGAAAATGATGAGTAGTCAAATCTGAGAATATTTCACTTCAAGCAGCTTTAAATAAAGTCAAGCTTGCAAATTAAGATCCTAAGGCAGTTTACTGTTAGGAGTAATTTCTATGTTGATTGTAATTCCATTCATACCTGAATATCTACTTCAGCCATTTGTGGATTTTACTTTTCTCATAAAAAACACTTGTGATCAAATATTGATATGTGAGACCATTCATCTATACTGTATCTACTGCTACGGATAATGCCCTTCTCCAAAAATCTTATCTCAGCACTCAAGAAATACAGCAGCTCTCAGTCTCCATGCTTCAGAAGAGGTATGTATCAACTTCTAAGCTCACTGCACTAACCTTTTCTCAAATATTCAACTACCTTTCATTTTCCATCCACAAAACTCACTTGATTACAATCTTCACTATAAGCAGGAACCAAACTCCTTCTTCAGAGTTTACTCAAAATTATGAAGATTGTTGCACATTACCAGTCTTCTCTTTTTCATACTAGACCAGTCAATATGTCTAATCATGTACCAGTGAGAGAACTATTTAATAAAGATACAAGATTTTATTGATGCTTCCAAGAATTTTTCTTAGAGCTAATGTTAATAATTTATTTTATGTCTCAACTATCAGCAGAAAGACTATGCTCAAAAATACATGCTAATATATTGCCAGAATTTAATCAAGCTATAGTCATTGTGGAGTTAATTAATCAAGCAGCAAAACAAATTATACTTTGCATCCTTGCTCTGGTGTGCAGCTGCATCAGTTTGTAGAGTACGTCCCCAGATATTCAAACTGATGGGAAATTAAGGTACAGCAACTCTTTTAGCAGAAACTCTCAAATACAGTGCAGATGATTGACTCTGTGTGGCAATACCCTTCCAAATATTTTGCTGTAAGTCAGTAGCACTGCCTCCTGCTAACACAGCACATGTTGCTGAACTTACTCAAAGAAAAGACATAATGTAGGAGCTTGTTTTGCATGTCTTTAGAGATATCATATGGCATGCAGTTTCTGTTACAATAGAGTAATAACTTCAAAGAAAACTTTCGGTATTCCAAGGAAATGTTGTCCTCTGTTCTGAAGTATAATCTTAAAACTTACTTTTAAACAATTTTAGGTGTGCCAACAGCCAGTGCTTACTGCAGGTTGATGAAACAGCCTTAGGTGAAGCTCTGTGATGGTCAGTCTTGAAACAATATTTCTATTATTCAGTAGGTAATACATTTATTTGGCTACCACTGAGTTAAAAGATATATGCTGTAATTCTTTAAAGTTATTAACTTTATAGGTACAACACATCCAAATTCTATTCTGTTCTGTGAAGCAGAACTGTGTATTTTCAAAGGAAAGGTAGCAGTATTTTTTTGTTTTGTTTTTGTCTTTTTATTTTTTTTCCTTTCTTTTTAATTGCTCTAACAAGCAGCCCTAGGTTGTGTTAACAGTGGATGACACCACCTTGTCTCTGGCAGATAGGCAGATTAAGATGCATCCATCCCCATCTCCAGCTCCTCCTCCAGCCATTTGTTCTTCCCCTGTCATCGGTTTGCAGCCACCTTCACCCGTCAATAAACTGTTTGTGCATCTGTGCTACAGACAGGATTACCGAAATAATCAGGGTTTAAAATGCACTGCTGAAAGAAAACAAAATCCCCC
This sequence comes from Aythya fuligula, assembly GCF_009819795.1. Taxonomy (NCBI): domain Eukaryota; kingdom Metazoa; phylum Chordata; class Aves; order Anseriformes; family Anatidae; genus Aythya; species Aythya fuligula. The sequence goes on from NC_045559.1 coordinate 196,555,670, forward strand.
CAAAGGCAGATGGTTAACTAGTCTTGGGGTGGCAGTGAGGAAGCAGAACAAGGCAATGAGCGGCAGGTCCCTAATTCAGAGGAGGGAGAAATTTCTAAGAATGCTTTAGACACTGAAGGAAAATGCATTGTTTAACTACAGCTTTGGTGAGGAATTCTGCTATTTCTCTACAGATAACCTCTTACTCATCTCCCTATTTCCCAAACCCTACCACAGAATTCATCGCTTAACAACAAGCCTTTGATTAATATCAAAGTAGCCTAAACCAGAACCAGACATCTCAGGGTGAAAGCCATAGAGTCCCCTCAGCAATTGCCATAAACATCCGATTTCTATCTTACACTATTTTTCTGCAATGCACAAGAAATAATGAATGCTCTCTATCCATGCATATGCTGGGAAAATTCTATGTAGAATGTCTCAAAGACAGTTTTATAGCTGATAGCCTGACTTGTAGTCTCTGACATTTAAATGCAATTTTTATTTTTCCATGTAAAAATGAAGCTTCTAAAGTTTTATGTTCAAAATAAAGCTTATCAGTTAAAAATCTGATTAAGAAGAAATGAATTTCTTAGTCAGGTAGAAAACATATAAAATCAGACCCTTAAGGGGTATAGTTCATTTCCAATTTTTGATCCTAGGGAGATATTTTAAATTTGTAAAAGGCCAAAAAGGACTTTTTATACCTCATAAATTTCACTGGTTTTAGTGAACTGTCACTCAGGAAGACTGTTGTGACCTTGCTTATTGATCTAAAAGGAAAATAAAAATCAAGAGTTTTTTTGGTGATATTCAAGTTATCCAATATAAGTTTCTTTTATTGACAATGAGGTACAAAGTAAGATTTCAGTCCACTTAGATGAGAATATAATTGCAATTACTACGTAATTCAAATGTATGTTTGAATAAAGTGATTTTTTTAGTTAGGTGAGGACTAAAAAATGCTCAGAAAAATCAGGTTGCAAGATAAATATAATAAGATAAAGGAGATAAGCACAAATAAGGAGGTTCGTTGTTGGAGCTGTTTCTAGAGTTGTGTTTTTTTAATTACAATTTCATCCTGTTTTTGTCAGACCAAGTTAAAGTAAACTAAATCAATATTTGCTTTGATTTTAGCAATAAAAATACTACTTGACTTCTTGATGTCTACTTCACAACTTTCTGTGACAAATTAATTTTAGACAGATAATAAGCATTAATTGGGCCGTATTTAATCACAGTTTCATCTAATAGGCGACACAGACAAGCCTGATTATCTCGCTCTCCACTTGTCTTCAATTCGAAGTGTCTATAAATATCTACTATCCAGTTTGCATTGACATGGGGGTCACTTCTACAAGCTGGTTGAGAATCAGCATGGGACTGTGAGCCGGGAAAAATTCAGATGCTGATTTTGGAGCAAAACTAACATTCATGGACAACCTTTTTACTTCTTCCAAACTCAGTATCCCAATTTGAAAAGTCAGCCTGGAAAGCAGGCTCAGGAATGATGTCCAAGACAAAATATTTGAAACTGAAATTCAGCTAACTGTTCCATCAGTAAAGGACAAGAGCCACTGCTTCCTTACCTGATGGGTGCATGAGGTCTCTGAGTTTCATTGGAAAGAGTAAAACCTTTTTTAAAACCTTTTTTTTTTTTTTTCTTTCCTTTAGACAACACTGACACAGCAAAGCATACATTTAAGGATCAGTGCACTGTAATACTTTTTCATCAGTTCCGTTCTCTTCTCAACTTTCTCTCTGCTCAATTACTACAAACATTCACAAGTACCTGATTAGCTTCGGGATCCCAAACCACACCAGGGACAGTGGGGTATGCACATACTGCATGGCTAGAGATACAGGTAAAGTCTAAAGACGTGTTTCCCTGCTGAATCAAGCTCATGTTATCTGAGCAGCCAAAGAATTACAGATAGCTGCTTGGTGGAGAAGGACTCAGCCAGCTGTGGAATCCTCTGACTTGGAAGTCAATGGGAATTTTCCCATTGACTTTGGTGATAACAGGGTTTCACTAGAGCTCAACAACCTCAGTTGGGCTTGTTTTTATTTCTCATTCAGCTTTTGCCCAGCCCTCACCTCCAGCTGTATAACAAGTGAAGTACCTGAAACTTGTACACCTTCAGCTAAAGGGTAGAGAAGATGTGCACCACTCTAACAGCACCACAGTAGGTATCAGGAAGAATCATACTTTTACACCCTGGCAAACGTATTATGTTTTAAGAAACAGTGATATACATAATTTCCATCTTTATTTATTTATTTTTTCCTGTTGGAAAGATGTTTACGCATATAGCTAGTGATCTTGCAAAGAGCAATGTATATGAATAATTTTCAAAATGTCTTGAGACCATATTGACAACATAAATAAATAGGTGTGAGTATAGGAACAAGGTCATCTTGGGGATTATGAAACTCAACATGAAACTCAGTCCCGCAGTTTTAACATTCCAAATGTGTTGCAAAGAAAAAAAAAATCTTGGCCAGAAAACTGGATTTCCCTGAGTAACACTCAGAACCCATTAAAAATGTTCAGTTTATTAATATTAATTAATCAATTAATACTATTATAATTAATTAATTATACAGTTGCCTGGAGTCCTGGAGAGGGATCTTTGTGTGCCTGAATAATAAAAAGATGACATTCTACTCCTGCAATGCATTAGGAATTTTAAAAGAACACAACTTTTAAAATATTCTTAGCACTTCTTCTGCAGTATTAGTCTTTAACGTGCATTTGATTTTTGCAGCCACAGGATGGCATTAACTGCTGTGCAAAGGGGCAGTGAAATGCCATTTGACCCTGGGCAGTGTACTTTCCATCCGGGGAAGGGAAATATTTCATTAAGAAGGATTAATATAAATTCACTACTTTCTACTGATGGCAACCACCTCTTCAAGAATGCAGTATCAAGATCTTACCATGCACATTCCTGAAGGTTCAAGTTCTGAGAGTGTGGATATCAAGGCCCTCAACAGATACTTCTTTTTCCTGACTTCAGTAATTTGGGACTTTCCAAAACCACAGAGCAACAATTCCAACTTCAGTACCAACAACTGCATAGAGCACTTTCACTTCCAAGGTTTATGGAGTCATAGTAACTCTTTAATGGATTTATATAGGCTCATAATTTACTGTTTTTTTTTTTCCCATTAAGGCTGTATATAGAGTAGGTGGTGACACATGGCATGCCAGCGGGAAGACAGTTGGACTGAATGAATGGCCAAGGTGACTGATAATTGGATTGCAAATGTCAAACCGTGTGGTTGAAAAGCTGGGTATATCAGCCCACACATCCTTTTCCCAGTTGTGAAATTAAAGTTAGGAGCAGGCACAATAAGCTACAAGTAGTTCCGATTTATAGAGGAGGGTCTGAAGGCAGCAGTAAGCAGCATCCAATTAACTTCAGTAGAGATGTCCAAGGCCACTGGTAAAATGACTGGATTTAGAGTGATGAGCAAGAATGTCAGACCAAGAGACAACCTAGCAATGCTATTAACCTTTGTGAGATTGCCCTGCCGATAATGTGATCTGGGGGACAATAAAACATGGCATGAGACAATATGCCCAATTTGGTAGTGCAAGACTGATACATGGGAGAAAAACAAGAATTTTCCTTGGTTCATTTTACAGGCCTCCAATTAGCCCTCAATAGGTGAAGGGAGAGAAAGGAGGGAAGCAGAAGGAGTCCCTCTAATGAGTTGCTTTGTTGGTTTGTAGCAGAAGAGATTGAAAAAGAAAAGTTTTAGGAGCTGCTTTGCTTTTGAGGAAGTCTCAGGGGGTGTTAAATGGGCTGGGCACTTCGCTGGAAATAGCCGTGAGAAAGCTCCTGATTTATGGGAGTGCTTGAACAGCACAAGTGCATCCTGTCAGGCTCAGTACTGGAGGCGTGATCCCTTGGCACAGGGAGATCAGATATGTCAGCCCCATGTGCTAATTCCGATGGTTAGATGCTAGGGTCATGATGCGCTGATGCTTACCCATGATGACACCATCTATAACACCACCACTGCTTCCTTTGGGAAACTGTACACAAAATATGCAGATATTATGCTTGTTCTCTGTAACTCCATCTAGTTTTAGAAGTGGAGGATTAAGAGAGGGTCTTATCCATGGATTACTGATCTGACAAAATATCTAAATCTTATTCACAGGCTTATTGCAGCAAAGGCAGATTGTCAATCACGAGAAGTTTAAGATGCAATTCCTGCTTTGCTTTGTGAATCTGGTGAATCTATGTGCTCAAGAACCTTTACAAAATAGAGCATGAATATGTAACTGATTGAGCTGCTTCTGTTTAGGCATCCAAGGACCAGTAGAGCATGGCTGCACACCTAGAGAAGCCGGGGGCTCTGAAGTTGCAGAGCTTGGAGGTTTTCAGTCCATGCTATGGCAATGAAGAGATGGGACACCAAATTAGCCCTGCAAGAACTGAGGAGCTGAAAACACAGCCCACAGCTCCAAATAGGATAATTTGCTCTGTCAGGAAGCAGAATAAATGACAGTCCCATGCTGAGCACCATGTTGCAGCAGTGTGGATTTTTTCAGGAGCTCAGCAGCTTTATGGAAGTTGGATTTCCTGTCACTGGTGTCATCTACAACCAGGCAGCCTCCAAGGCATGCAGAAAAAACCAAAATCTTCTCTATGCATCAGATTCCTTTTTATTAAAAAAGCCACAGCTTTGAATTAATGTGTTGATACTGAGAGTCGGATATTAGAATTAAATGCCTGAACAGAAGACACTTAATGCAAATATTATTTTACTTTTTAAAATGCCATTCCTTGGCGGAGATGCTTGAGTTAAGACTTCAGTCAGGCTATATGCAGTGGTTTGCAAAAAAAAACATGACAGATCCTTAGCTGTAGATATACTTGGTAAATACCAGTGCAAAAAGGACAAGATCAAGCTTTAATATTTTAGTTTATCCCACAAACATATGTCCAAAACTGCAGCACAAAGAGCGAATTTGTGCAGGTCCATTGAAAAAAAAAAAAGTTTTGTTGGGGAGGATGATATGCAATTGAACCTCATGTGTCGATTAGCACTTTTATTCCTTCAGCTAAGTGTTTTGGACTTCTTTTGAGACTAAGGTAATGCACTTATCTTGTTGCTTTCTGCTTCTTGTTCAGTCAACAGAGGCCACACCGCTATGGCACACTTTGCTGTATCACATAACAAGAAATTGTCTCTGTTGAGATAAAATGGGTAGTCTAAAACTTATGGCTTTCTGGAAATTTTGGGGGTATTTTTTAAACTATGGTCCTGTTTTTTGAAAAAATAGGTGCCAATAGAAAGTGACAAGTTTAAAATCTCCATGTCTTTTTCAATTAAGTCTTTTAAATACCTTTGTGGCCTTGAAGGTTAAGAACACATTTTTATTTATACAATACCTTAAACGTTATCTGGAATGGTAGTAGAAGGGAACAGAATCCACAGGGAAAAACAAATATATCTTAGGCTATGACAGAAAGTATTAAGCTTTCTATTGGTATCTTGATTAAAGATAACATGTTGGTCTTCAGAAATGTTGAAGTCATAAATTGACAGACCACTATTAACAATATTTGTATTTTTTACTTTCCCAGGGAATGTGAGAAAAAATAATTCACTATTTTCATTCTGACATTTTTGCTCTCTGTTGTTCATGTTAATCCTTGCTTTTGAATATTTAGAATATTCCTTGCCAAAGAAAGCATTATTTTTTTGCCAAAACATAAAATGTACTCTAGAACTGCTATGATAACATTTTCAACATCTCTGTATCATGAGATTAGCAAACAGCAATATTACATTTCAGAATGAGGAGATTAATCTGTTTCCTGACAACTGAAATTCGTTAGGCTGGGAAAAGAAAATTACTGCTTTTGAGGGCAGATTTCATTGCACTTGATGCTTCAGGGCCTTTGTACTTTTCTGTTTAAATCATATCTTCATAAAAAGCAAAAGAATTGTTTGGTATCTTATTATCAAGCTGAAGTCAGATAAGAAAAGCATTAGGATTCTTATGTTCCATGATAATATATTTAGAGAGAAAGAAGGTGTCAAATATGCTTATTAAACTGATTCTCAACCTGATTAGATGTTTTCTTATCTCTAGGCGTCTAGTAAATACTTTAATTTGTGTCATGTTACAAATTATGTTAAATACTCCAATCATATTTCACCACATATCACACAATGATGCACTTTTGCCACAAGAAATTATTCTGAAATACTAGAGTAAACAAATTTTGCGGACTACCACATTTTTGCATGACATTTTCCTGCCCTTTTTTCTATGTCTTTTTGCTCAAACTGCATGTTGGAGGATTATGTGGCAGGGGGACAGGGTGGCAATCTGGTTAAACAAAAGTACAGACAAAGAGAAAAATATATAATATCAAAAGACATTACAAGATATGGTGAGGAGACTGTAAGAGATGTTATAAGACTCAAAGAAAATGTAGTGAACTCAAAGTATACTAGAAAGAGGTTCTCACGAACTGCACAGCCTGGTGAGGCAGTTTTGGGGAATGAAGACCTTCCAGTGCATCACCAATACTGGACACTATGAGACCCTGGACAATATGAGCATTAACAATGTGGAGACAAAAAAAAAAAAAAAAGTCAGAGGAAGAAGCAGACAAAATGTGGATGATGCAAGTGTGGACTGACAGATACTATAGGTACTCAAGGGAGTGGACCTCAGGAGTAAGGATGGTCTTAACCATGATGGAGAAATGAAGGTTGTAGGGAAGATAATTCAATCTAACTGAACTTGAAAAAATTGTTCTAGCTTTTCCCTTGCAAGGGGCTTCCTGGAAACCAAAGGGCACACAAGTGAAGTGGATCTGTGGGTGTCCTGGGAACCATCTGCAGTCAGACTTCATGGACACTGCAACAGCCTGGGATCAAAGAGCATATCTCAAACCAGCTCGGAGTCAACGCATGTCAAAGGAATTGCAGATTTAGTTGAGATCCCAACAGGATATATCACAGGGTGGGTGGATTGTGTGCGTATGAACAGCAAGTGTCCCTGAAAGCACACGACGGATAGTAAAGATGTGAAAATACCCCAGGTTCAACTTTTGTTAGAGATAACAGGCATGAATTCTGAACAGCTGAGTACAGATCATCCCAGAAGAAAGGACGAAAGGATGCAAAACTTGTGTAATGGCACGTTTCTAAATTCTGGATTAATTAAAAGGCATTCTAGGTTTTTCTGTGCCCAGAAAAGACTTTAGCACAGATGCAATGTATTGCTAATGGAGAAAAAGATGTTTCCCTGCCTTAAATGCAATACTTAGCGAGAGAGGCACGAAATGGAGACCTCCACAAAATGTGTGTGTGCATACATGTGTGTGTGCTCACACTTACAGACATAAATTAGCAGTCTGGCAGCTGATGGGTATTGCAAATGCTACAGAACACACGATATAGCACTAAGGCAGACATGCTTCAGATAACACAAAGACTCTGTACATTTAAAATAGATTCAAATCATGTGAAAGATTTCCTGCTGCTTCTGCAGAAGATTAAAATATTGGTACATTCATAACACAAATGTGAAATTTAGTAAAGCCGTGTGCCCTTCACAAGGACTCTGTCACACAAAGCACGGAGCCTGGCACCAGAGACACTCTGAAAGCACACATTTGACCAATTTGGGGCTGGTAGGTGGGCTGCACCCCACAAGAAAAAAAAAAAAAAAAAAAGAGCTACAGGTCTTAAGAAACATACAACAAAGAAAAATCCTGAGCTTATCTCTGAGGTAATCCATCAGCGGGAAAGCAACATTAGAACGAATTCCTAAATCCTGACAAAAAAGAACTTAGTACAGATTAACCACAGAATTTGCCTATGTAACCTTAGCCTGAGGAATGATTTATAATACAAGAAGGAAGACCATTAATATATCCTTCTCTGTTTCAACAGCATTTAACACATGGCTGCAGACCTAATTTTCAAACCACACAATAATGTTTGGTGTTTTAATAATACTTTTCCATCCCATTTACATTGATCTAATGCTCTGCCATCACATAGTTCTGCAAACAGAGCAGAAAAAAAACAGGTGTTGGGTATATTTTAAATTGCTTTTCTCTCATGTGCTAACTCACCCATTTCCAGACATATCTGGGGAAATGCAGCCATGGGTGCCAGTGTTTAATTCCCTCATCCTGGGTATTACCATGGATAACATCAAGAAAATCAATGCCTCTAAAACAGGACTAAGTGTATCACTCAGGGCAAGCAAGAGAACTCAAGACTTTTCCCTCTTTATGCTGACAACATATGTAACTTAACATAATACTAGTTAACTGAAAGGTCACTTGTACTGTTTGAATTCACAGCTGCATGATGCTAAGTATAGTGAGATTTTAATTAGGTCCAGCAGGTTCAGAAAATGCTGATGCATCTCTCTGCTCCCAGGAGATGCTCAAGACCTTGCTGGGTGGCAGCCTGCAGGCTGGATTTGTGTTCTGGAACAATTCCACCCTTTCTATTATGCTTACAGAAGAGGTGGGAAACACCTGATAAAACAGCACATGAAGCCTACACACTGAGTATCTGCTTCCACACGTGCATGTGATGAGGTGCTTAAAGCCAAGATCTGCTGCTGGATTGCTGTGGGTCCACAAGGAAGATCCTAGAAGAGGCATTTGATGCCCAGCATGAAAACGTTGACAGCTCTATGCTTTACAGATTTTCATTTCTTCATTTCATGACCCAACAGCTCAGGTCAGTGATTCATGAAATCTGTAAAACAAGCTCCCTCCCCTCTGCCAGCTCCAGATATATGCAAATCGTTCCTTCACTAAGGCAAAGCTCTAGGCAATCAGAAATGTGATTTTTCAAGTGAGACACAACACTTGTAGTAGACGGCAGTGTGTGAACCAAAGCACTACCCCTGGACAACTCTGATCTTGCCATGAACTTCAAAATTTGAACCTGAATTCATACATGCAGAATCATCAGTATTTTTATACTGGATCAAACTGTAACTTCTCATCTAAATGGCTAATAGTTTTCTAAACCCATGTTGTAATAGTAATGGTTCAGTGCTCATTTCTAGGCAGACTCATTGCCCAGTGAAACACTGTTTTGTGGAAGATATACCCAGGGCTGTATTTCGCTGTGGATGGATAATCTGCCATGATATATTTTGATGAACTGGGAAAATCAAATCTCTTACTAGAGTAAAGGAGAGAGCAAATAATAAATGAGCTGTGTTTCTGTATTTTAATACCCAAATAAGTTAACACAAGCTTATAATGTATGTATATAAGCTGTGTAAAGTATTTGACTCATTCCTATAACTGTAACATTTGTAAGAAAAACAAAACAAAAAACAAAACAAAACAAAGTTCTGCATACTGAGTTATCTTTGATTTAGGAAGTTCATTGAACATAGAAAAGTGGATTGCTTTTCTTCATTACTCTTGGTATCCCAAATCAATAGAATAAATTAACGAAACAAGTGTGGGAGATTTTTAATGTTGGCCTGAAATCCTGCCCTGTAACTTCCATGCAGCATCAGATTATCTAGATGGCTAAAGCATTCTCCACCAGAGGCCAGAATCAGATATTTGAATATAAACAATGCACTTATTGAACTATTAGTGGTGTGATCATCCTTTACATCATCCTGGTGATAGCATGTCTAAAACATTTTAAAGAAAAAATAGTCTAATCTTGAGAGAGCTAGAAGAATTAGATTAGTAGTGTCTAAAAAAATAAAGACTGAAATCAACCATAAGCACAAGGCCAAAAGCAAACAAAGCATTCACAGGGGTGACTTAAAAGTCTACAGATGTTGTAGAAATGTCACAGACATCCTTAGCGCATCCAGTCTCTCAAGGCTATTGGTATTTCACTGAATAACTGAAATGAACTGAGGGTCACAGCTGTAGATATACACAGACCCATTCTTGCCCCTTGCCTTTGGTCTGTATTATGTCATCAGGGTTGTGAGCACAGTTCCTGTTGGCTATCTGAATTTCACATGGGAAATTAAGGAATTTAAATAGAAAACTTTTTTTTTTTTTAAATTTAAAATTATTTTTCCCTACTATAATCATTTCATGGAGGTTTCTTTCTTATTTAACAGCAGAGCAAAATTAAAATTCCACACGCATGAAGAAAAATGTTATTAAACTCCATCTTCCCAATGCTTAGGCTTTGTCGTCTGTGTTACTTCTCAAGTCGCTATCTAAAATAAAAGGACATCTGGGAGCTATTTAAATTTGCAATAATCAAGGAAAAGAGAAGAATCTGTAAAAATGCCGTGCCTTAATTATTTTGCAGTTTAAAATTCCTGTTCATATCTCTTGCACAGAGGCCAGTGAACTACTAATATTTTCAGTGATGCACTTGACGATTCTCCATCTTATTGGATCACATTAGCTAGAGATGATAGTCTGTGCAGGGAGACCACTTATCAGTGCAGACAGATGAATCACACCAGGACTTTCCCCATATTTTGCTGTGTAAGACTTTATGCCTGAGTACATATGAGAAGCAGCGTGCAATGTCATATGCAAATCTGTTTCTGAGAGTTTTAACCTCCGGTCACCTCCTGTCTTTGGGAAGTTGTTGGCTTCTTCTGAAAACAGCAACTTAATGGGGAAAAAAAAAAAAAAAGGAGTGAAGGGGAAGAGGAAGAAAGTGAGGCCCCTGCGTTTCTAGAAAGCTGGTGCACAACAACAACTCTCAAAGAACAGAGTGTGCAGGATGGAAATCTGCAGCGTGGGATGGGTGAGCTCAGTGTGTGACTTTCTACACCATGAACCCAGGTCTCAGCTAGAACAACCACCTCACCAACCTGTCCCATGAGCAGCTCCACCCTTGGGGCAATAGCCTCTGTTGATAAACCCACAGAAGACTGGTATCAGATGAGAATTGTTTTGCTGGTTTTAGAACTGCATCTTTACTTCCCTTTGTTTTTTCCCTTTCCTTCCCCCCCCAGTTTAGAAGTTGTCATCCAAGTTCAAAGCATCACCATTCAAAGTGGACATCATGACATAGATTTCATTGACTTTACTCTCTATACTTATTGTTGTTCCACTACAAACCCTTTCAGGCAAAATCAAAATAATAAAAGGCAGCAAGCACTGACATTCTGCAAAACTTTCAGCAATCATTTTTAAACTCAAGCTGAAAATAAGAAGCTGTTTACCTACCCTTTTAATCTTCCTTGCATCATCTGAAAGGCTTCAATGTTAAAAACAGAAAGGCATGTGCCTTTGGAGCCTTTTAAACCTCAAACAAAATGTTCAATCAGACACACTACCTCATTTTTACCCCATCACCAGCATGTCACCAAGAAAAAATGCAGCTTTCTCTGCCAAATGTGGGCAATGCTAAAGATCCATGAAACAAATGCTTACACAGATTCCTAATCCAGGATTTTAGCAATCAATGTTCTGTAGAGTACTATTCAGCTACATAAACCCAATGAACTTCAGCTTTAGTACTTCTGCTGTGAAAAATACACACAAGCATATTACCACACTGCTGTCTATATTTTACAGAAAACATGCCAATTTCTCACAAAGGACCACTTGCTTTAGACATCATCAGCAGTGAAGGATACAGCCTAAATGAACAGACTCAAAAGCAAAACAAGGTTAAGTATATTAAGTTCCTGTGTGGGAGAACTCAGAGAAAAAGAGGAGGATGGCAGAGAATGCAGTGTTGGTTCAGCGCTGAGCCACCAGCGTGGTGTTTGTGGGAAGAGCTGAGGAGGCAGAGCTATTTTTAAATGCTGCTTTTCAACATTTTAAACCCCCCTTCCCCCAGAAACTGTGGCCACAAAGTTTCCAGCAGCTCTTCCCCCTGTGATATTCCTGACCAAATTCCAAGGGGAAAAATGATAGTCCCTCCATCAACCGCCCCCCCCTCACAATTACAACTTCCCATTCAATGAGTGGAAATTTGAATTCTTTTTAGAAGGCTACAATTACAGCACATTATTACTTTTTCCTCTAATTACTGCATATAAATGCACGCTATGTAACAGTTTATTGCACCCTGTTAGTGTACTTACAGTAAATAGAAACCAATATGCTTCATTCAGCCCATGTATTTTGACACTCACATCAGATTTACCAATTTATCTTCATTACAACCCCTTGCACTGTTACTGACATCCTTCTCAGAGCTATGCTAACGCATCACAGTGGGAAGATTGATGAGGCTTGTATATACTGATTTGCTGCCGACGCAAGGCACTTGAGAGGCGCTGTTACTGTTCTGATAGCACAAAGTTGGCTAAAAATTAGCTGCACTAAGCCAATGCTCTGCTCTCACTTCTCCTCCTCATTAATTACGGTACATGGCTTGGACCTTGGAAGGTTAAGTCTGTTGTAACTATGTTTTTAAACTTATTGTCTTCAGTTGCTTTGTCACTGTGGCAGAGATTTAAAGTTCTGACCATGCCTGTTAGCAACTACTTTTATTCCTCAGATCTAAATAGAGGCTCTAAATAGATAGATTTTCCACCATGACCGATATTAGAAGACATTTCTGAATGAATCTACAAGGATACATTTAAACTTAGTTTGGAGTAACGGAGATCTGATATGGCTACAATTTTCAAAACCGGCTAAATGACTTAAAAGCCTGCACTTTGCGTTGTCATCAAGGAGAGACAAAATAGCCTCAGCACTTTAAAAGCACCGATCTATTATATTCCTTTATCGAGAGGATGAAGAGGTCATATCTCACCACAGATTATTTATCTCTCCAATCATAAAGTTACGGCACTTCAAAGACTTGCTACAGCTGAACACTGCAGCCCGTAGCACTTCTGGCTCATTCTTTTACTGAATACAGGTCTTACACCCCAGCAGTTCCCAGCAAGCTGAACTCTCCAGCAGTGGGTATGTTTTGCAGAGGCTTTCCTTGCTAGATGCTCAAGTAAAGTAGCATCTCCAATAGTCCATTCAGAAACCACTCAGACTGAGAAAAGCACACACTCAGATCTACTTTCCAGGCTGAATGAGCAAGTCAACGAGCTGTAGCCTGGATTAAACAATCCTCTCCTACCAAGCTGCACATGTACGCTGGAAAGCAGAGGAGGAATTTTTCATATTCTGGACATCTCAAAATCAGCTGACATAATACAAGGCTGCAGATACTGCAAGAAATGGTTTTACTCTTTACACTTATTACTGGACCTCCAACACTCCAGCAGCTGTTTGCATATAATCACATAGCAAAATCAATATAGGTAAAGCTGTCAGACCAGGATTAGGAGGCATCTACAAAAAAAAAAAAAAAAAATGGGAAGAAAAAACTGGCAGACTGTTTTCTGTGTTTTTCTATAGCTCAAAATCTTCTACCATTCTCCACTTGCAGCTTCTTATTTTTACTAAATTGGTGTAATACAAGAGAAGATAGAGTTAAGTGTTACAACAAAAATGAATAGAGGAGAACAAATACCCAGAAGACGAAAAAAGTGAAAGTGAGTAAGAAAAGATGGAAAACTTATAGCCATAGAGCTGATCTGTCCAATTACTGAAGCAAAATAAAGACAGATTACCAGAAAAATGCAATTGCACCTCTCTTGGAAATACATTGTTATTTTCATTTCCTTGCAAAGCAAGCAGGTAACTATTAGAATTGCCTTTCTTGTTTCAGATGAGTATTTAAATATTTCATCCCTGCTACAGACTATTTAAAAAAGTCTGTGAAATATTTCTAATGTGTTTGGTTTGCTTCATGTGGGAATGTAATGTAATCAAGTGGTCATTTTCCTCCCATTTCAGGCAGAAGCATTCCATTAGTAAGAATCCACTAAAGCAAGAGATCATCCTGTGTAAAATCCAGTGACATCCAATTTCAACCTAGGCAGAAAAATGCTACTTGATACCAAGTGCTGAATAAAACCTACAGCCTTCCAGGACATTACAAATGTGTCGAAAAATTCAGCCCTCGACTTGGGACCTGAAAAAAAAAGTAGCATGGGCAATGCAATGCCACAATCAGTGAAAGATCTAGGAGAAGGAATATGTTTTTTTTTGTTGTTGTTTGTTTTTTGTTTTTGTTTGTTTGTTTTGTTTTTTGTTTTTTTTTTTTTTTTCCTCCTCCGCAAACACACAAAACAAAAATACAACCTCTACAAACAACATCACCAAAACAAGCAAAAAAACCCACAAACAATTATTATTAAAAGGAGTCCGGTTCTGACTTCCTGATGCATCCTTTAACCCAGGGTCTAGAGATGCTTTTGCATTCACTTTGAGACACTCATTGGTAACTTCAAGCCTCACAGCACAGCCCTGTGACAGGAGCCTGGGGGTACCATTAGAAAAGTCACACAGACAGATCTGTTCAGAGAAGGGAATTCAAGGAGGAAGGAAGAAGTGATGGATGGAGGATTTGGGCTCAGAACTTGCTTTGCTAGAGATTTCTTGTGTAGTTACAAGTGCAGCCATTTAGATTCACATTTCCAACCTTGGCAGACAAAAATACACATACAGCCCTTGCTGGGAATTCCTGTTTTCTCCAACATGGACAGGGACAGGCTACTCCAGAAGAGTCACCCCTATGCCATCACCTGGAGATGAGCAATGGCACTACACAGAATTATAAGGGCTAACATCTCCCGTGTTATTTGACCTAATTTTCTGAATAACTTCTGCAATGAAGTGGAAATGCTGTCACTAATGGAATCTGCTCAGTAAATACTGGCCAGTGTAGTATAGCATCCATGTCAAATTCAAGTGGGAAAAAAAAACACAGGCTTATTAAAAATAATTAGCAAGTTGTATCTAGAAAAGGTCTGTCAATGCCTTGCACATGCACTGGGCATAAGGGACCAGGGGTTGTCAGGTCAAGCCCTATCAGAGCTTTTCAAAGGGAACCACATTTGCTGTCTTATAGAGCAGACAGACTACTGCAAGGAGGGTATGAAATGAAGCTGAAAGGGAAATACTGTACTACTGGGAGACTGCGGTTGTCTTGGCAATTAAAGCCTACCCAGGGGGTTAATTACACAGAGCCAGAGCCAGGCATTTTATAAAATGTGTTTTGAGAGTGCCACAAGAATGCACACACCTCAGCCAGCCCAGCTCTGAATCTCCAGCAGCGAGTTTGCTCTGATCCCAGGGAACCCAACTTCCAAGACATTTCATTAGCAGCTCAAAAGATCCATTTGGCCATTGAGGTTGTGTCTCCACCACTGCGTGGTTCCCTTTCTCACACAGCATTCCCAGTTTGGCTTTACAAAAATGTGGTCCCATCCCTGCTTCTCCAGGAGACTGTCACAAACCTCCACGTTAAGCAGTTTCTCTGCTCTACAGCCTGCCCTCCGTTTCATTCTACTGCTCCCCATTCTACTGCTCCCCATTCGAAAGTCTGGGAGCAACCTATGACTTTACTTTCCTTCTGCTGTGTCTTCAGTCTTCAGAATATTATACACCATTATTTTTTTCAGATGAGACAAAAAACAGAGGAAAGAATACATTAGCATGTATTATATTGTCAACTACAGCTTCATTCTTATATTTATTTTATTTTTATTTTTTTGCTATTAATAGTAACACTTTCCCATCGCTATGGGAATCCTCTGGCAAGTGTGATTTTGGCATGTTTCACAGAGCTCTTAGGGAGGCACATGAATGTGAAAGAGACTTATAGACCTAAGATTTTCATCAATAGATATATTTCAAAATCAATGCTAATTTCATTCAGTTTACGATCTTCTCTAACAGTATAAACTGGAAAGCTTGCAGTTATTTGAACACATGATTACTTAACAGTTTCCAGTGTAATAAATCCTAAAAAGGGCAAAATCCTTTTATTCCTTCCATTTATTTATGGCCTGGAATGTGTGGGAATCTACAGTGTATTATCAAGGAAAAAAAAAAAGCCATGTACAGTAGTAAATTAACCCTTCACTTTTGTGTTCTCCATTACACAAAAATAATATTGGATTTATAACAAACTAAAATAATCATAGAATAGATAAACGTGCATTTTACTGCATTTTACTGCCAAACAGTGATTGCATTGGGAACTATTTTGTCTGGATGTTTTTTAACTTGTATGGATTTGAAGAGTATTTCCTAAAATATATAGTAGGAATGATTGATTGTTTGGGACAATATAGTTTTATTTCATTTGCACCACTATGAATCACAAATTTCTTATTTCACAAATCGATTAAAAAAAAAAAGTCATGGACCTTCTACCCAAAGGAAAAAAAAAACAACACACACTATGGTGTACAGCAATGCTGAAGAAAACACATGTAGTAATACCACTAGTATACAAATATATCACTCTATATCCAACATGTGAGCTATTTATAAAGAAAAACTTTCTGTTAAGATTAGACCAAGAATATGGTTGATACTTAGAGAACATTTTTTTTTTTTTACTTGAAAATTGTCATTGGTAGTGCCAATAAACAAAATTAAGAAATTATACATTGATTCTGATGATGCAGTGAAAGTGAGAAAGGTCAAAGTTGGCTTTCATCCAAAAAAATATTCTTAGACTTGAGATTCAAATTTTAAACTTTTCACTTCAGGGGCTGGAAACAGTTTGGTACACAAATTGCAGACTACGCAGGGTGTATGAAGTAGTGCCTATGCAAATCTTGCCAGGGTTGGGGTGATGCCACAAATTTTAGAAAAAGTATTTTCCTCTGGAATATTCTACAGTTCTGTTAAAAATAAAATGTAAAAGCTACAATAAAAGAGGTAAGTGAAGCAGATTTGAGGTGGAAAACAAATGTTGTTCATATTTGTTCATTTTTTTCCTGAGCTTGTGAATTGCAAGATGTATTATTACTTCCATATAATCAGGCACACATCTTTGTGTGTGTCTGTCAAACACTGAGAGAAGGGAGAATTCCACTCTCCTGGCATAGGAAGAAGTTATTTTAAACTACAAAAATCAGTTAACCTTTTAACATATATTTTCCACTTAATCTTACCTCCAAAAAATGCTCTGCTTGCTGTTCCCGATCCAATTTTCTTGACGTTGTTGTAATCAGACCTGTGAAAAGAGGATGATATTTGATTGTCAATACCCGTTGAAAAATATATGTCTCTATCGACCAGAAGAAACAAATTCATTTTTCAAACACTCAAAAGGAAAAAATCTATTTGAAGCTATATCAGACACAGATTTCTTGACATCTGTCAAGCCTTTTCTTTTGCAGCACAGCCATTATGACTTTCTGACTAACAATAAATCTTAAAAGAAAATAGCTGTGAGAAAAGTAACTGAAAAACAGTTAGCTGTGTATCTACACTTAACATGCTACATTTATTACACTGAATAAAACACCTTACTAAAGAATCACTATTTGTCTTATGATTAAGTGCTTCAATGAATCATTTGCATTTGACTGAAATCCTTCCGTAAAAAAACTCATTAAAGATTTCAGAGTTCTCAAACAACTAATGGGATAGGATGCTGATTACTTCCATGCCAAGAATACTTGACAAAGAAGGTTATTTCTGTAATAACTACTTGTATACATAATGATTTCCAAATGTAATCATTCTAATGCATTAAAGGTTTTGTACCACAATTTCATCAATTTGTTCCATGCTCAAATTGAGTCTTTAAAATAAAGTACCCTTTTACATGAGGATGATCAAGATATCTTTTCTTTTAAAGCAATGCATTTTCACAAATGATTAACCTCTTGTGAGATTTATACCAAGTAAAGAAAATTAAGAACTTCCAAAGTTCCCTCAAGAAAAGTAATGCATACTGTTCTATGAATACAACTTTTTTTTTACTTTTTTTTGGTAAAGATTTAAAGGTTAGACTTGAGTTTTCCCTCCTACAAAGTGTTTCTTTGGATAGGGAAATGAATTGTTTGTCCATTTCGTGATAGATTCTGACAAGAGTAAAGGGACCAAATTTTCCTATAGGTATGTAAGTTTTTGGAGATAATGCCAGTGGACAAAGTAGCTCTCAAGAATTCCTCCTCTGCAAGACTACCAAGGAAGATAAATATTTCATGGATTCCCTATAAGACTTAGTTATTTAATTAGATTAGATAATCATCTAAACACATATCCACGATGACCCTGAATTCTTCAGAAAAGAGTTGCAACAACCTCTTACATCTACATAACGCCTTTAGTCCCAGAAGGCTTCTACAGCTACTGCTCCTCATACATTGTCACCTTCTGCCTAGAGGATCACTTCATCTGTTTTGGTCAGAAAGGGGGGTAAAACACATTGTGAAAAAAAGGTGAAGCGTTACTTGAAGTAATGGAAAGGAAAGTCCATCCTGCCTCCAATATTTCAGGCTCCTAATGAGATCTACCAGAACACAGAAGTGACATCCAAGGGGAGGTCAAAGACACCAGAGTGGGTTGTGACAACAATCTCTGTAATATTATTACATGGAAGAACAAGGTGCTGGCAAATGGCTGAAAAAGCGAAACAACTGGTATTTCCTGCATTGAGCAATTGTAAGTATTCAAAACAGTTACACCATATGGGAGACTTCTACTCACTGCATGAGTTTTAACAGACATGACAGAATGGATGACAAATTGGTGTCATTCACACAAGATCCCCCATGTCTAGAGAGAATGCAAAGATACAAGGAAGAAGTTCTTAGTTATAAAAGAAGCTTAGCCTCAATAATTGGATAAATGAAAGAATTCAATTGTGAAATAATCTTCTTTGTCCCACGCATGGTCACTAGGGACATTTATCATGACCTAACCACAGTAAGGAATATGATCATTTTTACACCATCTTCCATTTTTTTCCTCCTTAATATGCCACTATGAACTACATCTACCTTCCTTTTAAATAAGAAATGTTTAGGGTACTTAGTATGTTGAATATTAGTTAACATCCAGTCTCCCCCCCAAAAAACAAACAAACAAACAAACAAACAAACAAACAAAAAAAACAAAAACACAAACAAAAACTACCGAATGCCCAAGCAATGCTTTAAATCATAGAAGCTCTCTGTCCTTATCATCTCCTTTAGGCAAAGGATTTCACATTTGTTTTGAAGACCAAGAGCTAACATCTGACACTGAGCATCACTAACTGTCAGAATTTATAGTACTTGTCTTTCACTGGTAGAACTAAAGCATTCTCACAGAATCGCTGTTACCATTATAGGTTTGGGATTTTTCTTTGTTTTCTTTTTTTTTTATTTATTTTTTTTTTCTTTTTTTCAGTCTAGAGCCTTTTGGATTGCCATAACAGTCAGAGCGCCTGCAGAACAGGATTTACTTCTAAAAGAGGTGTATGAACATATGGCAAGTCTCTACAACAAAAGTGCATATATCTTAAAATTAGCAGATCTTAACAGATGTAGTAACGGGACTTAGCAGCCAGACCTGAAGGACAGATAACCAGGCCAATTAAACAGAAACAACAAAACCTTGGACTGAATACTAAAATGCAGTTGTCTTTGATGAGTGTCAGGCAGCATAAATACAGAGCTCTACAACACAGGATACCACCACAAGCAGTTCTGCAAACCTGATCCTGAAGAATGGTGCTAGCACAACTCATTGCTTCTGCTGTACTCTTGCATATGCATTAACTCTACATACAAGCTCTACCTACAACTACCAGTTACAGGCAGATTCATTAGGTTGTTACAACAAACTGGTCATTTGCAGAGGGGTCTCTAGTTTTGGTTCCTGTACTCTGGAGGATTCTCCCATCTGATCTTCTTGGTTGCCCCATTGCAGTCTCTGGACTACTCCACAGATGTTCTTGAAGTCATTCGTAGATCCTTCTACACAACAGTGGTGCTTAAAGCCACATACATGTGTACATAAAATAATAGCTATTTGTTAATACTTATTTAATTGTGGTCATGTATTGATACAAGTAAGAATTTGTTCCTTTTAGATTATAAAACTGTATTTCAGGGAATTCTGTCTAAGACAACCTATAGCTTTACCACACCAGTTCCTTCATGAGTTTTATGAGAACATTGCTGTGTCCCTTCTGTATTCATTACCCCGTGCCACAAATTCATAATAAAAGTAATATTTAGCAGGATGTACAACTTTCTTTTACAGATCCAGGGGCAACTGAGAGAAACTTGGTTTTGCACAAGGGAATATGTACCAACTTTAGTTCTTCTCTAACTGGATTAAATCGTCATACTCTGTTATGATATGAAGACATTATCTAAAGAAAATAACTCACAGAGAAAAATAAGCCCAAAGAAATGAAGTTAGGATGTACTGCAGGTTATGATATAAAATCACAAGGGGACAATGATGAAAAATGACCATTTCTTTTTTTCCCCATCTTCAATTTGTGCCATAGCTCTTCTAGACACACCATCTGGTCAACTGTCCAAAGCCAGCTGGGAAATATAGCAGGCATTTATCACAAAATAGCAAAACCACTAATAAACTTCAGAAAGCATACCACACCTCTCAGATGGTTCCCCTCAAATTTCCAGTGAAACACTGTGGTCCTGATAGGTCCAGGAGATACTTATAACTGTGATGATTATTGAAGAACAGCCACGACATTTAAGAGAAAAACTGGACAGTTTTCTGACTTAAAACTCTCTGTGCATCCTGGCCATGTAACAGAGCCATTTTGTCAAACTCCAAAACATTGCTTGATCTGGTGTTTCAGCCTGGAGATAACTGTTCTTATATAGTTTGCTTTTCTACAAAACCTCTTACTTTTGATACTGGAGCACTTCTCCCATCCTAAATAAATGAACTGTTACTCTTCTCCTGTTACAGAGTTTGGAAATGATGGAAGATGAATAAGCTCGCCCTGCAGAATATGTCCCTTTGGCTTGCAGGACACAATTCCCAGCTAACACTGACTGCAGAACACCCTTCCAGCCCCTCACTCTACACTAGATAGGACTATCATCCTTTTCTGCAACCTTTCCCTCAAAAAGGAAACTCAGCCTGTAGATGGAGAATAAATTCCACTGTCCTTCACCACACTGCCTTATAACCTCCATGAGACAGCTGAAGAAGTGGTGTGAGCAAGAAGGCAGGCCTGCTCACAGCTTAGGTACAGCCATAGCAATACAGAGAAAAGAACAGGACCAACACTAAGAATTCCTGACACTTTCACCAATACATCAGCCTACCCAATTTTCAGCCAATGCATCATCTTGGAAACGAATCAGCAGTTATTAGGGCTCAGACATGTGCTCAAGACATTTAAACAACACTTAGCACTGACGCTTGGCAAAATGCTTTAAGTGCACTGCAAATGCAAGGTGAAAAAAATAAAACGTTCACTGAAAGATTAAAATCTGTATGAGTTAACTTTGCATTTGAAATGAGTGAAGCATGACGTTTCTAGTGAGCAAATGAGGAAATTTAACTTATTACTAAATGATAACTTGATCATCATGTCTTAGAATTAGTTGCAGATATGTGTGTCTGTGGAGGCATGCACATGTATGTTTATATATACGCAGAATGAAGACGACATAAAGTCAGGAATAGTTATGAATTCAATAGTATGATGAATCCTTTAGAATTATTTTTATAAAAAAGTATCTTTATTAATAATAAAGCCAGCAAACCTTAAAGAGGAGCAGCAGCTTATAGGTTCTATTGAGTTTATATGTTTTATTATTCAGAAGAGGCATGATGTTCTGTCTAAAACTGAGTCTTTTGTGATTTTTTTTTTTTTTTTGAACTGTAGTTCTGCTTGGATGCTTAAAGATGTGGCTAAGCCAAATGTCTCTATCTGAGTAATATCCCACAGCATTCATTGCTTTCTGATGATATGCAGGTAGTAGGCTCAATCTAGTGCAACTCCACTGCAATCAAAGCAGCTCTGCAAATTTATGCTAGCTAAGAATTTGCTTAAATGACTGTAATCTTTGCATTTTTTAGTCAAAAATACATGAAAAAAGGCACAAAATTATTAGTTTATTTAACATAAACAAAGCAAGGAAAACAAATTTAGAATCAAATGTAATTTAAGGCCAACATCTTTCACTTCAAAATGCATATTTGCATTTGTATATCCAAATTATTCCTTCCTCAGAAGGCTGTGATACTGCTATTAAATCCAACCATAGCTCCAAAATTTAATTTAAATTTTACCACTTTTGCCAATCTGTATCATAATTTCTATTGGACAGTACTAAAATGTAAGTGATGGTCTGAAGCTAAAACAGATAAACTTAAGTTTATTGTAATTTTTGTTATTAACTTGCCAAGAAATGCAAGGTAATATGCAAGCAGGGTCAGAATCTTAGAGATTTGTCAAATTTTATACAATTATAGAATGGTTTGGGTTGGAAGCGACCTTAGGGACCATCAAGTTCCAACCCCCCTGCCATGGGCAGGGACATCTCCCACTAGACCAAAACCCCATCCAACCTGGCCTTGAACACTTGATGCTGATCAAAGTGAAGGTGACAACTAAAGCTGGGGGAAATAATGCCAAAACTTCACTAGTCCAAATATTGTTATCCGAGGATCCTATATTTAATAGGCAACACTATTTTATCAAGTCCATAAACTATCAACTAGTCAGACAGTGTAGACAATGTACATAAGCTTTAATTTATATGCTGGAAAAGTTAAGCATTTCTTTATTTTCTTAACAGTTATACAGGCCAGCATGTCTAGACATTTCACCAATTACTTTCTCTAACCTTCACTATGAACTGCTCAAACTCCTGGAATAATAGGTTTATTATGGCAGATAAGAACTGAAACATCAGTGTGACGAGCACCATAATGAAGAAAACCGAGAGGGGCATCCTGGGCAGCAGGGGCAGACCAAGGGATACAAACTGGCTGGAACTGAAAAAGACACAATTACATTGTCTATAACCTTTTGCACCTTCCCAGACAAACAGGCATCCGACGACTCTATCTAAGAGCAGCATGGATGAGCTGGGTAGGCATTGCTCACCAACATGGCAATGACTCAAACACATCTCCAGAACATTTTGTTTTCTCTTCTGGAAAATTCGAGGCACTCACAATTGCTCTTGGAGACTGAAATGGTGATGGCATGTGGAGAGCTGCAAACCTGTTTGCTAATTCAGATTTCAATGCTTTAATTATAGTGGCCAATTGCCAATTGGGATTTTCCAACTGAATAATCCATGTTCTGCCTTCAGTTAGCTCTCTTCTGTCAAAGAAGCGTACTCATACAAATGAATCATAGAATCATAGAGCCACAGAGTGGTTTGGGTTGGAAGGGACCTTAAAGCCCACCCAGCTCCAACCCCCTGCCATGGGCAGGGACACCTCCCACCAGCCCAGGTTGCCCAAAGCCCCATCCAGCCTGGCCTTGAGCACCTCCAGGGATGGGGCATCCACAGCTTCTCTGGACAGTCTATGCCAGGGCCTCACCACCCTCTGAGTGAAGAATTTTTTCCTAATATTGAATCTAAACCTTCCCTCTTTTAGTGTAAAGCCATTCCCCCTTGTCCTATCACTGCACACCCTAACAAAGAGTCCCTCCCCAGCTTTCCTGTAGGCCCCTAGATACTGGCAGATCTCCCCAGAGCCTTCTCTTCTGCAGGCTGAACACCCCCAGCTCTCTCATCCTGTCTTCATAGGAGAGGTGCTCCAGCCCCTTGATCATCCTTGTGGCCCTGCTCTGGACCTACTCCAACACTCCAACAAGTCAATGTCCTTCTTGTGCTGGGGCCTGAGCACGGCACTCCAGGTAGAGTCTCATGAGAAATCCTTATGTGTCTTGTGTGCTTAAGGAGATAGACAATATTATACAAATACATATATATGCATTGTATATACAGTTGAATATTTGAGCATACATATGGTATGCATACCATGTAACATACACAATGAGTGAATGTTAAAAATTATCCTAAAATATACTCTTTTACAGAGGTATATTAGCTCTGAGGTTTACCAATTTTCATTCTTTCAATATATATTGGTTGTCTGAAACCTTTGTGTCAGAAACAAATTAATCCCTGGACTTAAGAGAGTCACCGAAGAAAAATTCACAAAGGTCAGTTATACACGAAGCCTATGGCAGAGGAAACTTCTAAGCACTGAATCACTTGAACAGTGCACAGAGGGAAACATTGCTACGTTTGCTTCTTCTGATGCTTATTCTCTATGTGTCCAGACCGGCTCACGGCTGCAGGTGTGATCCTGAACTAAACTGACCTTTGGCTTAGAAGAAATTCACATATTTTTCAATACCATGGCACTTTGGGACCAAAAATCAGTTTGCCACAGGCTATTTTCTAACACAGATTGAATTTCCCTAATATGGCTATGAAGCCAAGGAGAGTTCAATAGCCTTCTCCTTAGGAAATTAAATTATTTTCATTCAACCTGTAGATGGATAACCTTACCTGAGCTGTGTCCTGAAGTACTGCTTAAAAGATAACAGAACCTGCTACGGAAAGACAGCATATATTACTGCTGTCTTTGGAAATACTGCAAATTTTATGGCATAAAGCATACATTTTTTGAAAATGAAAATTTAAAGAACTCCTTTATTAATATCTCATTTCCAAACTTGATTTAGATGAGATATGAAAAAGTATTTATGTAACAGGTAACAAGCAGGCTAAAGTAAAAGAAGCCCAATATGCTCCTCAGTTTTAAGCCAATGACTGAATATCTCATAGAGATACAAAGATGAGTAGGAAAGCAACTTCCTCCCCTTCCCCAGAAATTCTAACTAGATACAATTTACTTCATGCTTTACTGCTCATTACTAAATCACTTTTTTTTTTTTTTTCTTCTGCCATGCCTATTTATAAAATCAGTGAACGTACTGTTTGCCTCGGAACATACTGCCTAGCTACAAGTCATAGCAGAGCATGCTTTACATCTTCTTCATTTATGGTGTTGGGGTCTTCTCCCAGAAGAGCCAGGCCAGCGCAGGGCCATAAATCTCAGGGCTTGTCCATTACATCAACACGGCATGGTGTAGATGGGTTAGCCAAGGTCTTGGCTAGAAGCTTTTCTAATATCTGGTTATTGGGGAAAACTGTCTCCTGATTAAGATACTGATCTCCGTCTTCACAGAAATCAGTTTTGAAATGGAAGTAAAAAAATAAAATTAGAGAGGGTTCTCTGCAGAGGTATTGTGCCTCACTAGATGCTTATCCTAAAACACAGACACTATCTTGCCACAGTCCAAAGTAGATGTGCTTCCCAATCTTTCTCAAACATTGTAAAGAACTAGAATACAGAAGGAAAAGCACATGAAGATATCAAAGGAAACTTTCTGTAAAGCTGCCCTTGAAAGCTTTGCTTGGGGAGAAAAATGCCTTGGGATTGTTTGCTGAAAACATGGGCCTTTTAACCCAACAAGTTAAACAGACAAAAGGAACTGCTAAAGCAAACACTACTTTTCCAAAAATGCTCTGTAAATTCAGCAACTGGTTATACACACCACTCATTTCCTCAGGCTGATTTTGCAGAAATTCATATGGGAATGTATGGGTTTACTGATGAGTTTTCTAGAAATCTCAAATATTTATTAACAGTATACACAAAGGTATGAATACAGCCTACATATCCTGAACACAGAGAAGAGTACACAGCTGTTCAGAAATAGAGCCATCATCTGTCAACTGTCCCACTGCTCTTTGATAGTATGAAAGTAAATTTAGGACTTTAGATAGAAAAAACAAGGCAGCCAAAACAAATAGCATCAGGATTTTCAACCTAATTCAGGAAAGTAGAACTATCAAGTATTCCTGACCATAGAAATGCAGAAATGAATTGCAATAACCAGGGTAATTTTATTACCCACAGGCAGTGAGAGGCGTTGTAAACACTCTAACAGCACATTCATCTCCTGCAATAAATTAGGGATCGACAAAATGAAATTGAATTTCAAAGATAAATGATAGAAAATGATGTAAATTTTACTTGGAGATGTAAACAAACATATCATTTTATATAATTACACATGTAAACCTCTAATTTAGGAAGGCTGTATTCTGATCTAAATGAATGATACTTCATTGAACAAGAGAAAAAAAAAAAACACAGCAGGCAAGCCTGTGCAATTACGTGAATGACTGCTGCCTTATTGTTTTTCCGGAGGTGACAATGAGTGAAATGACCTCTTTGAAGCAAGCTATGTATAAAAAACGATTGCTTTTAAAAACAGTTATGTTTTCTAACACGTAGTTATGTCTGAAAAAAAAAAAAAGTGAAGAAGGAGCTGAAGAAAAATCTTTTAATTCCTTTTTAGCTGACCCTTCTGTCTCTCGTGAGACTTCTCTTTGCTTTTCACTGAAAATACCAAAACTCTGCATAAAATGCAAAGCAAACATTTACTTTAATGAAGAACTTGGAGTACGCTGTTAAAGCTTTTTGGCTTTTTTTTTTTTTTCTTAAATTATGTTTAAAATGGCACTATGGTGTGACAGTCTGTTCAGCCTTGTGAAACAGAGGACTGAAAGGGACTTCCCTTTTTCCCTTCAAAAGTCAGTAAGTGCAGACTTCAGCTCCTGCAGGCAAACCCACCAGGTACACATTCTCATAAATACTTCTTTTCTCTCTAAGAGGTCAGGTTTTCTGTTCCCACATTGCTCCTGGAAGGCTGTTTGGGAACATGACTGCTCTCATCAGAACCCCCTGATTTCCAGACCAAGTGCATTTCTGGGCACTTTACACCTATTTATTCTTTTGCTTTCTGGCACTGAGAGGGCCAGAGGGCAAACCTGGGCCATAGACCCCGGATCAAACCTAGGCCATAAACCCCTGATCACTCACAGCTTTCTCCTTGGCTCTGCCTTCAGCTGCAACTAAACCGACCGAGCTCCTTTGGCTTCCTCTCACCTAATGAATTTTCCAGTGCCCTTCTTGCACTGTAGTTCTAGCACGCTCTCCCCCCCCCCTAACCTGATGGATGGGGGCTAAACACCGTGCTCCAGATAACATCTCCACAAGCCTCATGAAATAGCCTAATGAGTGCCTCCATTGGATGCACTGTGAGCAGAGAGAGGTAGTCTTGTTATTAGACCCCCAGTGCAGTGTTTCCTTTACTCTGTTAATGAATCTCATCCCATTTCTGCTCCTTGAACCCTCAGGCGTTCATTCTTTCCTTCTTTCTTCCCCGGCCCCTGCGAATTCTGGTTGGGAGAAAACACCCACTTCTGAAGCAGGCATCCCTGACAGAAACACCGAACAAGATCATTTGTCTAGCCAATACTTGGAAATAATTTGTTAATGTGTGCCCTTCAGCATGCAAATTCCTCTTTCAAGACTCATCACTTTTACTTCCTCTTTAGTCAGACCCATATGCACATATCAACTCTCCTATTAATCTCCATGTCCTCATGCCTCATAAATTCCACAGGGCAACCATATCAAATGCATTACTGAAGTCCACGTGGATGACACATACAACATTTCTTAGAACATCGTTTATCTTATCAGTGACATCAAGATAGGCTGCTATGATTTATTTCTGGTAAACATATGAGCACTTTCATCCTATTTTCAGTGTATTTCAATGTTTTTAATTTTACTGTTCTTCTAAATATGTCCAAAAGCCTTGCAGATGACAGAGGTCAGACGAAAAGTACTGTGACCACAAGGCTTATTCTTCATGCTCCTGCCTGCCTGCTCTGTATCATGGACATTTCATTTGTTATCTGCCAATTGTACAGTTCAACTCCAAGATTTGATAATACCACTCGATAAATTACTGGCTGCCTGAGTTCAATGTAAGGTGCCGCTTCTTTCACATTTCTGGAATGGAGATTATCATTGTTATTTTACTTGCTAAAAGAGTGATGTCAGTGAACTGTGTTTCGCCGGGTAGAAGCCAAATCCCAAACAGCTCTGGACAGCAGGACACAGTTGCAAAGCTGCCTGTGGCATCCTGCAATCACCACTTGATCCTGGCCACTTTAGACCATAAACAGTGCCTGAACTCAGGTGGGCTGCAGCCAGTGCTTCTGCCACCCCAAAAAGGCTCCCCTCAGGGCAGGGTGGTGGAGCCACCACCACGCACACTGTCTGCAACCCACGGCTGCAATTTTAAAATGCAAAGACCGATAATACACAAAGTGCCCAAGCTGTGCTGGCTCCTCCAGCACAACTGATGGGCAATTTCTCCGCAGTGGCATCGCCGCCTGAGTCATCTGTTAGGGCCATCGTGCTGTGAAACAATTGAGAGAATGCCCTTGAGGGACTGTCATGCAGGGGCTTAGCTCTCCTAAAACACTTCACATGGAAGTTCACCGTTTGCGGGATCAGGGTTTTTAAAGTTCATGTCCTTTATTTAAGCTTAAATGAAACCATAAGAATAGAAATGGCATTCGTATCTTCTTTTGTTTTCTGCTCTTAAAAAATGCAGTGCTGCCTAAAAACCTAATTGCTAATACGATGCCTCAGCAGAGATTTTAACATCCCCCTGAATCGCTTTCATTTTCAGGGAGAAATTACTGAATTCTATTTGGGTTATAATTAGCATGTAATTATTACTTGCAGGAATAGCTATAAATATATATAACTGGTGGCTAGCTTAGTAACCAGCACACATAATCATTATACAATTTTCTTTAATTTTTTTATGCACAAAGGCCTCATAATTCTGCAAAAGTGACAACAGAGCCTAACTAGACTCCAGTTATAATTTATGCTAATTAATTTCACTGTTTGCAAGAAAGAAGACTTACATAACATGGGAGGTGGGGGTAGGTGGTGCCACTTTCAGTGGAAAGGGGCTATGCAAATGTTCCGCATCCCATCCTGCATGTTGAGCCTTGTTCAATCTCTTTCTTTGGCATGCTATGATATAACAACAAAGGCAGGAAAAAATAATAACAACCAAGTCTCCAGCGTACGCTTTTGTGTAACACATGCATAGGTCACTGCATGATGAAGTCCTGGTATTTGCTTTTCTCAGTTGAGGAGGAGGTGTGGAGGTGTGCAGGGCACAGCTGTCAGTTCTTCCTCCTCATCAAGACGCCCTCATTACCTTTTAAAGAGAAATGATTTTGCGTTTTTCCACATACACCCTCAATGAGTGCTGTTCTT
Organism: Aythya fuligula; assembly: GCF_009819795.1. Lineage (NCBI taxonomy): Eukaryota > Metazoa > Chordata > Aves > Anseriformes > Anatidae > Aythya > Aythya fuligula. The sequence goes on from NC_045559.1 coordinate 196,584,613, forward strand.
GACAATGGGAAAACAAGCCCGTGTTTCTTCCAACTGCACTCAGAAGGAAGGCGTTGATCTTTCTTTCCCGGCAATTGTCTCCCGCTCAGCAAAGCCCCCATGCTGGGAAAGCAGCGCCTTGTGCTAACTGCAGATTCCGCAGGTCAAGTAAATCTCATCTTCATCTCCAATAAAGTATGATTCATTGGCGAGGTGACCTTCCTGATCCAAATGAAGAACGCAGAGCTGCAGAAAGAAGCCTCGTAGAAAAGATATATGGCCTTGTTTCATGACATACAACTCGCAGATAGACCTATGTATATCTCAACACTCTTAAGATCCACTGCCCTTCCCAGGGTGGTCTCCTGCCTAGAGACCATATAGAAACGTGTCTGTTTATTTCCAGCTCACCCTCTGCCTTGGTCTGTAACCTTCCATGTGACATTCGATGTCTCTGTGCTTCAGTTTCCCATCCCATAAAACTGGGATAATTGATATCTTTCTCTGTAAAGTGCCTTGCGATCAATAAAGGAAAAACTCAGTTGTGTAAGGGTAAGATATTATTATTAACTAACAATCTCATAAAGATCTCACTAAGCATTTTCCAAAATTTATTGATAAATAAGTAAAGAAAATCATTTAGTTAAAGAATGAAATGGATCCTCTGCTTTCTTTTTTAACTCCTCTGTGCAGGGATTTATTTAAATTATTATCAGCAGGTGAAATGTAGCATTATCTCTGACCCCCACTTAGTGGCTCAGCACGTAACAAATACCAAAAATGCACAGTGAGACAGGAACAGAAGCAGCAACTGCTTTTCTCTGCAAAATAAGGCCAGTACGTCAGCGTTGCTGAGCAGCTGTCAGATCAGAGAGGCAATGTAGTGGGCCCTGAGTACCAGTGTATCTTTGGCCGAGGAAGAGCAGCAGAATCAGTTGATTGCAAAGAGCTCTCAGTTAGGCACCAGATGAGAGGAGGGATCCTTCCACATGTACAGGCAGATGGAGCAGAGGAAGGACAAGCAGACCCAAGTTGCTCAGCCTGGGGTCTTGGCAGTACCCTGAGCACTGTACCCTGCTGGCTGCCTTTTAAAAATGGCACTGATTTCTTTATAGCTCCTTGAGTGACTGAGGAAGAACCTGAGGGGACTGGGATGAGAGTGTAGAAGGGATGGAGGAACTAGGAGGTGCGCAGAAGTGAGAGGATGTGGGCGTGCATCAATCCTGTGAGACTGTGCTGAGCAAGTCTTTGCCACTGGTGGGGCAGGTGACAGAGGAACAAGGGCCGGGTGTCACCAACACAACCAGAGCTGCAACATATTACTGCTGGAGAACAAAACCACCACATTCTTTTTATTTTCTGTCTGAAGCCCAGGCTCATTGTATTTTATCTATCACTGCCCATATACTCCTTTTATGGCTCCATCTTCTTTCTATGTTCTACCTTCTCCTTTCTACTTTCAGTTAGCACACAGGTCTTCATATCCCACTTCTTCACCCTCCGAAGGCTACAGATGATGTTGTTCACCCACCCAGAAGAGGGCTGAATGTGACTTGAATGAGGCCTCACCTGTGCTTCTCTCCTGGTCATACTGATGGAGCTCTGAGGCACTCCTGGCACTACACGACAGAACCGTGAGGCCAAGCAGCAACTGAAGCCACTTCTCTCTTCCTTCCAACAGAGTAAATCGAATTTTGTCCTTAGCTGACTCTCTCTTGTAAAGATCCCTATCAGAAATATATTTAAGATGGATATGGGTTAAGTATGAATGGAAACATATGTGTGTGAAAGCACTAGAAGAAATGGCAGTCAGGCTTAAAAGAAAGGTCCTTGTCAATAAACCAAGGAGGTAAGTGACAGCAGGCAAACTGGTAAAGTGAGGAATGTGCTGTTTACATCTGGGCAGAGAGCACTGATAAGGTCCCAGCACTGATGACTTGTCAGCAGAAGACTTGTGGTCTGATAACAGGAGGGCAACAAGGTTACAGGACAACACAAATCCCATCATCCCAAGAGAAAGACAGATGATGGCCCTAAAGAAACCAAAGATGAGAGATGAAGTCAACAGGCCGTGATTAACAGAAATGGAAGAAAGCAAGCTTCTGATGCTAAGATAACTGTTAATCCCTAAATGCTTTAAAAGACCTGTCCAAACTCAATTCATTGTCAGTTGGGAGGAACCTAAGAGACATAGTGAGGATTTCAGCTTTGCACGCAATTTATCTTGGCCACAGCAACTGGACACATGCCCTGAGTATGAAAGTGTGAGTAGCTAAAACCAACTTACAGAACAGGTTAAATAAAATAAAACATCCTTCTAAAACATCCCTGCAGAAGGTCTTGGACTGAATTTTGTATCATTTACCTGTAGCACTCTTATTTCAGCAAGTTTTAATCTAGACAACTTTTCTACCAGCTTCTCTACAAAGCAGATGCCACTTTTCCCTATCCTGCTGACCAGAAGCTGAGGACAAGCACGAGGATAATACACACACACGTTGAGAAATCTATTCTGTACTAACCTATCATGACTCAATAGCTAGTTGTTATTGCACCACTGGATACAAAGGCTCTGAAGCAGAGTGGGATGCTTGGTGTGCTCATTTGCATCTCATTACCCAGCATGCTCGTCCTCCTCAGAGCTATTTTCATAGCGGCATTGTTGTCCGAGCCCTGGGAACAAGTGGAAAGATTTGGTGATTTTGGATGCATGCAGTTCTTTTCTACTTACTTTGCTCCCCTTTTACAATGAAAGGCTTTGCAAAGTGGTGAAAATGAACCATTTTTTTTCATTTTTAAAGCTGGATGGGTGTTGTTTCTTTCTTTCTTTCTTTTTTTTTTTTTTTTTTTCTTTCCCCAGTAGTTTAAGCTATCAGGAACAAATCTTGAATAATAAATAAGATTACGGAAATGTGAGCCTAATGTTCCTCTCCACAAGGTGCTCAAGCATGAAGGTTTTGATCACAGAGTAAGAAATGAGATTGAACTTCCTTCTGATTTAAGTTTCGTTTGTACAAAGAACTATTCCAGCAAAATGTGATTGCAAGCTCATCATTCAGTGAAGGGCAAATATCTTCAATCGCAATCCAGTAAGATTAGCAGCTTTCTGTGTGCGTTACAAGCCTCAGTGAAGAGAACTGAACATACTGGCTTCTGTCATTGTCTACATCTAAGACTGTGATGATTTCACCCTGTCCAATTCATCTCAAAAGCTGTAGCTTCCAATTAAAAGTATAAGTTGTCAGCCAGAATAAGTGCCTATCATTTGAGCCAGAGCAGTTTTGGTTTCTGGCAGTTGTATTGCATCAAAGGGTTGATTTACAGATCAGTGTTTTTTTTTTTTTATCCAGTAGTAAAGGGAATAACACTGCCTCAGACATAGAACTCAAAACAACACCAAGTTACTTAAAATTTCCACAGTTCTCTGTATGCTTTGTAAAGTTGGAAATAAAATTTCATTCCTCAATGACTTTATAGTTTTTCAGAGGCACCTCAGAAATAATAAAAGGGAATAAAATCCAGGAAAGTCTAAGAACCTCAACATCATATTCTTTAACATCTATCATACAAAGATTACATTGTACTCCATAAATGTCAATGAATTCAGCATCAAAAGCCAGCGTGAGGTTTGGAGTTAACTGCTCTATGGGTTAAACAGATTTCTCTCATTTTACAGATAGGGAATCTTAGCTATGAAATTAAAAATGTGTTGAAGACTGGTGCAAACCATAGCAGCAGCACATTTGTAACTCTTATCTTCAGTCTCTCAGGTTTGTGTTTTAAGAATGAGATCAATTTTGAGATTCCTCTTTGGGATAAAAAGTGCACTGTGTGGCTAAAAATCATACAAATATATGACAGAAAATCTCCAAATAAGAAGAAACCACTAGTGAAAAAACGTGTTTTTAAGGGTAAGATTCAGTACCTCCTTAAAACGTTCAGAGCATTTGCTGCAGGAGGCTGAGTGGCATTTCACAGCAGGATTGTGTGACGATGCTTTTAGTGTTCATGCTGTACAACCCTTGATGAATCAATTAGGCATTCTCACTCACCAAGTTATTCATTTTACTAGCAGCATTGTTTTTACAGCACAGTGCTACATCTAGAAACTGGTCCTGTAGGATCCAAAGGGATCAGGTTATACCTGTTTTAGGTCCCCAGGATGTGCTTGGTGAAATTAAAACCAACCCAGAGAAATCAGGAAAATGGATTAGGCATTTAAAACTTTTTTAAAATGCAGGAAATCACTGCCAGCTTCTTTAAAACCCAAAGCTAACACTAGTACAACATACTGCATTCAGCTTGGAGCCAGTGAGTTGGGGCATCACAGAGATGTGCAGGCACTGGGAGCAGAGACCAGAGACCACTTGGCAGCTGGGACAAGGCTCCATCAGAGCCAGGAGAGGCACAGACCTAATCACATCAACAACAAAACTCACATCCCATCAGGATTCCAAAGGGCTATGATATTTGGTATTTGATATTTGGTTACAGCAACACCCAGAGCTAAGCGCACCGTTAGCAGCCAGATGATTGTGATCGCTGCTGCACAAGGCATGGTGGTGGTGGTGCACACACAGGGGCACACAAACCTGCTGTGTCTGTTTCTCTTCCACAGGCAATGCTTGTAAGGAGCAGGTGGAACTAAACCCAGTCAGAATGGCAACAATGCAAAGTAAGAAAATTGCAAACAGTAGTTCAGTAAAAAATGAAACGAGCAACAGTTCATTAAAAGTTCACTAAGACACACTACGCCTGACAATAATTTTGCTTGGTCAGTCATAGGCAGGAAGGCAAAAAAAGAAAGATTAAATGTCTTTTTAATAAATGGATTACATGTCAGTAAGCATTCCTGAGTCACACCACTGCAGCCCCTCTCAAAGCCAGGGGTTAGTGCAGGTGCCCCAGACCAGGGTAGGATCCAGGTTCAGGAGTACAGACAGATTCACTGCACTCACCTGCTTCTTTCCTAGTTACCAAATATCCCTGTATGGTGAAAGGAAAGAACTGGAGACTTCTTGAGAATGATTTATATGGTTTATTTCAGATATCCAAGCTAAGAAGAGATAAAATGCAGCTTAAGGGTGTCTATCTCTCCAGCCACTACGGAGGCAGTTTACAGAACCAGCTCAGGTGTGGATACCTATGGAGACTGATAAGAGGACTCCCACCCTGTGTGTCCCAAGAGATAAAAAACAGCTGGCAGAGGGAAGCAGAAGGGGACTATCCTGCACTCCCAGATTTGGGGCTGTCAGCGTGGCCTTATGCCATAAATTAGTGTAGCCCCAGAAACTGTCTGGGAGCTGCAAAGCAGCTCTGAATCAAATCCTTTATTTTTCTAGGCTACATCACTCTCTGCCCTCACTAATATTTCTGCCCACTGGACCCTTTCCATGCCCGTGTGCAAGGTGCAGGTCAGGAGGGACCTCCTCCATCCCGCAGCTCCTGCAGCTTGTTCATCCTCTGGCCACCAGAGGTGGAGGAAGGAGATAACACCTGTGACCCCTATTTCTGCCGCGGAGATGATTTCACCTTTCTATTCAGTTTTATTTCTAGGTCAAGATAAGAATGATAGATTAAGAACAAAAATAGCTGAGCATTCAGTCTGGAAGATGTTGCGCTGCTCATCCAGCCGGCCGCCCCCCCCCCAGCCAGCCGGCTGCCTCTAGCTATGCCAGTTATTGATTTTTGTACCCAAACATTTACACTGGCACAACCCCTAGCGAGTGCAATTATGTGGGTATAAAGGTGCTTTATACTAGCATAGATTATGAGATAAACAAGCTCATTTATACTGCCGTAACTGAATTCACTTCAGGGTATTTGCACCGCTTTAATGGTACCAGCGTCGTTAAAGCAATACAACTTGTGTCTCCAGACAAGACCTCAGCCTAACAGTAATTAACACAAACACTTCCAGCCACCCTGAGCAGCTGAGGTTTATGTTAGAAATAGCAAGTGACCCATAACAATCTGCAGCTGTATGAGAAACCCCCACAAAACAGCTCAACCTTCACTTGCTTTTGCCACTTGTACAGGAAGGATGTTTTAGCAGGAGGCCTGAGAGCTGAAAGCCGCCAGCGACCACTTTTCTCTTGAATCTGGGCAGGGAAACAAACAAACAATCCATTCAGCCTACAACATTTTGCTGTAAAAGCACTAAAAATGGGGACGGGGTGTCGTGTGGCCACAGGACCTACCAAATGGTTCACTCGTTGAGGGCTTTGGATAGACATCAAGATTGGTTTGTATGGGGCATGTGTCAGCTCATCCTGGGAGAAGCTGTGCCCTGCCTGGTATGAAACGTGATAAAGGGAAGGGAGCAAGAGCCCCCCTCTCTCTCAAAATCCCTCCACAGGTCAGACTGAACTCCAAAACACAGAAAAACAGATTGCGCCTTCCGCTGAGGCTGGGTTTGCCAAGAGGCTGCTGAACCCATCAGTGAGATAATGGGTAAACATTTTGCTTAGCTGCATATTCCCAGTCTCTTTATCGCTTTTTCCTAAATGACACTAGAAGAATCTCATGGGAAAGTACAAGAAATTCCTGGTCCAGAAAGCACGAGATCCAATAAGCTGTCAATGCAGACACGTGGGAATGCTGCCACGCGACAGGGAGCTGAGGCACAGCACGGAGGAGCTCGGTGACTTGCTCGAGGTCCAACCCTTGTATGCATGGACAAGGCAACACCAAAGCTGTGCCTGCAGCAGGGTGGACACTGAACAGCCACACAGACTCCTGATTTCCAACCATCTTCCCCTTCCCCAAATGTTTGGGAATGTCATACATCATCAGAATAAAGTGCGTGTATCATTTAAAATACACATGACATAAATATGGAAAATGCCCAACAAAACTGACACGTAGAGTAAAAATCGTGGGGTGAAAAATGCAGAAGTTCTATTTGGAGGTGTTGAGTTTTTTTCCTTAGGAATGGAGATGGGGAAAAAAACAAAAACCCAACTTTCTTTGTACAGGAAGCAAATCTGTAACTGAAAATACAGTAATGCCAGATGGGAAAATGAAATATCAGATGGGACTCCTCTTGAGATTAAGACACTTCCATTTTGGTGTCTACATGCGAGATAGGGGACTCATCAGTACTTGTTTGCCTACATGCAACCATCGTGGCCTTAGGGTCTTTCTGCCAACATTCACTGAAGCGATGTGGCCCTCCTGCAGGTCCTGTGCACTTGTCAGCCCTGCAGGTGGATGCTCAGGTGTCTGAGGGCTCCTCATTTCATCCCCACGTCCATGTCTAGCCCATGTTAAACCCCTCGTTGCAGGGAGAAAAGAAAACGATGCCCCACCTGGTGTATCATGGCCATGTGATGACAGGGGCTTCAGTGGAGTCCCTCCCACCGAAGAATGATATAGGACCCTACTTTTGGCAGTCTTAATTTCATTTTCATCCTGCATGGCCTATTCTCTGGACCTTATTTAGCATAGAGCTGTGCTAATTCTTACCTCCCTATACTGCTCACCACCACTGATAGACTCCCTCGCAAATGTTTTTGACAAAAATGGGCATCAAAAGAAGTGCTTTTCTCACTGAGTCTCAGCTTTCCAACACTTTTTTTTTTCTCCTGAAAAATCCCACACCTCTTCATTGCAGTGTTTTCAATTTCCATATCTTTCTCTAAATTTAGGAGTTTGGATTTGAGGATCCCACTGTGATGTCTAAGTGATACAGTGTAGGTTCCCACAGCCCTCGTATCAAGAGGACAAAAACTGGTGCTCAGAGCAAACAGTCTGAGCGGGTTGCCCCAGTCTAGAGAACTGTAACCTGCAGAAAAAGCAGCTGGACTGCTATTCTTGTAAGAGCAATGAAATGCTTTTTACTTTGATTTTTCATTTAAAGAAAAATGAATTTGTATATGACATTTGTAACAGGAAAAGAAGAAGAAGAAAAAAAAAAGACGCAGGCTCTCATTTGCTTTACACTGTGATACATAATTTTGTGGCATGTCACCAACTGAAAATCGTCCTTGCAGAAGGGATTTCTTGGCTGACACATATTTGGTTCTTGTAGCACTGTCATCCCTTGACTGTGCAATACGTCCGATTCAGAAGGACTGTGGAGCTGAGTCAGACCCTCAACAGCTCTTGAACGAGCAGGTGCTCAGGGCTATAAACAGGCATATATATTTTTTCCTGTCCTTTTCAGTAAGTAGCTACCACCATCAGCAGCTCCTGAGTGGGACCTGCTCAGTGTTTTCCTGCCCTACTGCCTGAAGAGGCAAAGGGTACCCTTTGAACAGGGGGCTGGGAGATTCATCAGCCACAGGGGATGCTGTGCCACCATTCTTGCTGCATCTTCCACAGGAATAATGTTTATATGCAGTTGTTTGATGACTCTGTGTTAAAATATCTTCTATCTAGAAAAAAATACCTTTCCCATAAATTTGTGAGAGCTATACCATGGCAACACTGTGCTGTCACAGGAAGAGAATTAATATTTCAACTGATATGAAGCCAAACAGCGCACAGGATGGAAGTCATCGTGTCTAATTTTAACTGAGTAAATCTGGGTGTCCCGTCTGAGGCTGTAATTTAGGTTTCTGCTGTAAGAGGCACAGGAGGAGCAGAATGGCATTGGGACTGTGGCTGTCTCCCCACTGCCTCCATGTCTACATGCCTGCCTTAGCATGGATGCCTAACTCAAATGGTGACACAAAAACAGGTCATTCCCATCCTTCATGGCCAGGGACACAACCACAAAAAGCTTTCCTCACCACTTCTTGCTCTTCTCCCCTCATTTCCTTCACCCACTCAGAGAAGCTCAGTACGTCTGTGGGCAGCAGTGTGCTGGTATTCAGAAGTTTGGGCTCCTTTTGGCAGTTCAGTCCTGAGGTTTAACTGTTTATATGGGAAGACTTAATGAGTACAGTTACTTGTGTGAAAACACAAGCATCTGTGGTTGTGATTATGGCTAAATTCAGACTGGAACCTCAGCTGTCAATAGTTTATTATCTTTTCCAAATTATTAAATTGCATCCCCTAATTATAAACGGTTTATTTTGAAAAGACTGAGAAAGGTGACCTGCACCTTGCAGGCAGGAGCGTGCTTTCCGTGTGACCTTCCTGTCACCCGAAGCATAACGATGCAGAAATAATTGGGAAATTCCCTCCGATGTCACCTCTCGGATTGTTCTTGCCGCTCCTCGAGCCTGTCATCGCGCTGCCGCCTGCTCTCGGTAATCGCTGCTGGCAAGGGCCGTGCTCGCACCACGCTGCATTATTAGCAAGCTGTCAGACACCGGCAGCTCACAGCCCAAGTGCCAACACGGGGAGCTATAGGGGTAATAATGTTGTGCGTTAGGTAAAAAATAACTGAACTTTTAAAGTTTAAAAAAAAAATAAAAACACCACACACACTTAAACAGCCCCGGGGATTTACGAGGTGGTCGCAAACTGATGTTGAAGAGCAGTACTTTATTTGCGATTCATATTGCAAGCCTACCAGGGTTGGTGGAGGGGGTCACTGCTGTGTTTTAACAGCTTTTTACAGGCTGGATGGTGCCTGCAAGCCAAACCCTGAGAAGGACTTGACTAAAATTTGCACCCAGTACCCACGCCGGCAGGCACCACGACTCAAGACACGTGCTCCTGGTCCCAGACATCCCACGCTTGCAGAGGCTGTCACCCACCACGGGCCTGTGGCAGCGACAAAGCCAGCACCACTCCTTTGGCTACAGCTCCCTGCAGAGTCCAGAGGAAGAAGGAGAAGCTGCCAAGGTGCTCCCCATCCACCTGCACAGGGACACAGGAGGGGACACTGACCCCCTGCAAGCCCGGCCTCATGTTTCAAGCAGCCTGCAAAGGATGGGGGAGGATTCACACTCTGCTGTAAAAAAATATCCATCAGGAGTCAAAGTCCAGCTGTCAAACAGTTCATTCCTATATACCATCTTCCCCTGCATAAGGAACAGCCTCTCAGTTCAGTTTTCAACCTAACACCTCATTTAAATCTCTCCTGAAGCCCATAAAAATCTGTGAAAGGCAGTAAATATTTCAAGAATAACTCCAAGTTGCTTCCCTCTCACCAACTTCCCAGCATATCATTTCCTCCGCCTTCCTCGTTTCTCTTGTAAACCCAGGATATGGGAATGCCATCAATTTGCAGCAGTGATGATTGTTCAAGTATTACAAAGACAACAGGATAATAAAACAATTTACAAGCAACTTGAAACACTTAACAGCTGACCTGCTCTCTGTGCCTACGAAATCAATAGCCAAAATCTTCCCTCCCACAACAACTGCAGTTTAGGAGTTTGGTCACTGTACTTCACTCCATAGTGCCTGCTTCCAAAATACTAAATGCAAGATTCATTTACAAGACACAGGAAACTGGACAAAACCTGTGTGACTCCCAGAAACAACAGAGAAATACATTTCTCTCTTGCTTACACAGATGATCAATACTTGATTTTAAAGGAGCATTTTAGCCACCATCAATTTTTTAATCTGGCACTTAGGAGAACACTTTCACTTATTATTCTCCTGGTATTGAAGACCTATTTTACCAAACTGAGCAAAGGTTGTGTAGACGCTGAACCCCTAAGACATAATGGGCAATTCCTCTCGCCAAAACATCTTTCAGAAAGAAGATAGTGAACAATATACTGGATGTGCCTGAGCCAAACTTTAATTTGAATTTTGGCTCTGCCATATCAAGTCACTAGCCAGTTGGCAAAAGGATAAATCATCAGTCATCTGTGCCCATTTTGTCAAATCTTATCATGTTTCTTAGTACAGGAGTATGACTTGATGTGGTGACATGGTTCCCACCCTTGCAAATCAGAGCCAAAGGCCAAGACAAGTGACCACAGGTAACCAGGCCTTGCATGTCTTGAGCTGCATGGGGCTCCACTGTCTTCTACATACATGCAAGGTCCACACAAACATCTAGGTCAAGCCACTGCCAAAAACTATAAAAAAGCGTGGCCCTGAATGGCTGCAGTGCATCAGCATGCTGACAATGTCTACTTCTGAGCCAGCTTGCCAAGCACACAAATCTACACTTGAAGGAGTCATAGGTAATTTAAGTTAATGCTCAGCAGGAGGGTTTATGTTATTATGCACCTAGGCATAAGGTACAAAGCTGTATTTCAATATTTCATATAGTTTTAAAATGTAGTAATTTGGGATGCTTCAAACAGAGGTATCTTAAAAAGGTCAATCTTTTAGAAGACTAAAGAACAGCATCTTCTGAAATCAGATCCCTGCTCATTATTTCATTTTGGGTGCCTCTAAACCAAAGTAACTATTTTACTTTTCAAAATCTGTCTGAATTTAGTTAATGGCTTTAAATTAGGATAGATAATACCTGTGTGTTTAAATTTAGCACCTGGGAAAGACTCTTAGGAGTCAGTCCTATCTGTTAAACTCCTCTCTTCATGATGAAGTCAGGTGCAGATTTTACCAGATAGAGTGTCCCTCCCGTTAACCACTGAACACTTGTTTGTGCTTTTTGCTTGATGCTCTGCAAACACACGGTGACACCTCTGGCTTCAGATCAAAGGCCATGGGTAAAGACTCTTAAGCTGGAAGCTCCCCTGATAAAGGGGAGTAGGCTTACTCCTAGAGCCACTTCTTCATGTGCAGTGCTTGTCAGAGAGAGGTCCAGGCAAAAATGTCCATCTCTGCAGGCAATGGAAAAATGGAAGGAAATACACTGTTGCCAAGGGAAGAGGAGATACAAAAGTTGAAGGCTCCTGAGCGATCTCTACAGACACTGAGGCAGTGTAAGAATCTGGCTGCCTCTGCTCTTCAGACAACCGAGGAAGTAGGTAAAATGGGGTAGACTGGGGTAAAAGAGCTATTAACTATTGCTCCTCTACAGGTAGAAAAGGGGGGAATCCTGACAAGAAAAATAAGAACATAACTGTATGCACATATATAACACATGAAATAACAGAGCTCTAAGGCTATAACCTATGTAGGTCCTGTGGGGAATGTATTAGGCTTCTCTGCTGAATATGGATGGGAGGAAAGCAAGGAAAGGCAATGCTGATGGGTGGCCTCTCATGAGGCAGCTGATAGATCAGATAGACCTGTCTGATTTTCCTATGAAGTGGAAGTTTAGAAAATATTACAACCATCTGTATCTGTTACACCTGTCAGAACATGATGGGTCCAGTCAGTCAGTGATCAGGCTGACAACTGCATCAGCTTCTCCTTCGCTTGGGTAGCTCTAAGGAGTAATCAAAGCTGCTGTCAACAGGAAGCCGTCATTTAAATTTGGGGATCAAGCACACCTTTCCTCCACAGTTTCACGGGCACCCTGTTCGGTGCCTGTCTGCAAATGAGATATTTTCTCAGCATAAGTTTATCTGAGAGCTACACTTCTGCTTGCCCATCTGGTCTTATGAGATAATTCTTGGGCATCTTTTGTTCTCCTTATTCCTAATGCACTCTTTGCTTGTTTAGCTAAGCTGAGGAATAACTCAATTTATTCTGCCCTTAAAACGAAATATTAAAGAAATCTACTTGTTTCTCTGAAGAAGATAAGCTATCCCTTTGAAAATGATAAGCTATTTCTTTTGTAGACAAAAATTAAAAACACCATGAAAAATCCCTCTGGCATTAACATGTCTTCACGTTTAAATAGCTAACAGCAAAATATCCATTTTAGTGGACAGTATCTTTGTATCCCATCAGTCCCCTTCTACTAAAGACTGGACTGTCAAGAGGAGTGACCAAAAGTCCATCCCCAGCGCCAGGAACACAACTTTCCATACCTGCTTTCCTATAAAAAAAAAAAATCTTAGTTGAGAAGGGGTTTGCATTGAGGATCTGATCAGCATATAAGAAAGCATTATTAATTTAAAGACACCAAGGCAGTAGTTCAGTGTGATACCAAATACACAGTGGACTAAAAGGAAGGATTTAAACAAACTTGGCTCTGACTTTCCACATTTACACTTCTTGGTTTTCAGTCTTTGCAAAGAATGCTTTCTTTCTCTCTCTCACAAACATAAGGAAGTAAAAAAGTGAGTGACTTGTAGCCATAGGGAAGAAGTTTTTCTGATTTTTCAAGAGGACAAAAAAAGTAGTTTATGCTTGCACCTATGAAAGTGAGGATATGCTGTGGCTAGACAATCTAGCTAGCACACGGAAAGCTACACGGGGGATCTCTACTGGATGCTGTAATTATATTTGCATCACCTGGGCAGTAGGAAAAAGGTGGAAAGAAGCAAAAAGAAAGACTCAGATAACAGGTTGAGTTACAGCTGCTCTGCAGGTCTTCCATATGGTGAATCCTTTTGCAACCCGGCAAGGGCAGCTCCTGCAACTAGAGCCACTGAGCTTTTAAAAGCTCAGCTTATCTTTCCAAAGGGGACAGAACTAGGATTTAGTAGATACTACTCTTTTCCTCCATCTGAAGATAAATTAATCTTCATATATTACAGAATACACTGCAGGTAATCTTTACTGATTCAGAACCAAAATATGAGATGCAAGCTTGAAAAAAGCTGTAGATGGGGCAGAATATCTCAAGATTGGATTCTGGGGCATTAATATAAATTTAGGAACCAAAGAAATGGAAAGGTGATTGAATAATATATATATTTATATATATACATACGAAACTGTAGGTTTTGTAGGGAAACTTCAGTATGATTTACAATGTGATAATGCAGCTGAAGACTAGCTTAACTACATTGGCTCCACTGCCCCTGTTTCCCATTCATGCCATTGTAATTTGTGTGAGAATTAGACCTGGCATCCTAATGAAATTTTAATTAATTATTCAGCACAAAACCTCAAGAACATTTTAAAAACAGCAGAAAGCGTAAGCAAGTACAGTGCAGAGACTAACCAGTTGGGAATGCTGTAGTGCTGAGACAAAGAGACATTGTGTCAAATGTATTTTTGAAAGTCTGAAGCAGCCCCAAAGAATACATCACTGACACAGAAAATTACTAAACATTTATAAATAATACAGTATGCTCAAACCTATCACAGTGCAAACAAAACAGATCAGCAAGCTATCAAGTAGCTGATGAGAGAGGAAGACATGAAGTCAGCCTGCAGTCAGCCAACTGATGACAACTGGTGTAAGCAAGGGGGCAGGTGAACCAGGGTTGTAACAAGGGCTGTAGCAAGGCGGGTGCAATGGTGCTAGCCATGCTCACTTTCCCGACTGTTCTTACAACCACACTATGCTTCAGTTCCTGCAGCTACAGCCACTGCTGACACTCGTCAGCCATTGGGAAATTCTGCAAGAAAATCAAGGTACAGGGAGGAGAGGGATAAGGGAGTGAAAGGAAAGTTGTGATGCTGAAGATTATCTCCAGCAGCAAAATGGAAATGACATTGAAAGTAAGCTTCACGGATAAAAGACAAACGCAGTCGAGAAATCCTAAGTACTACTAAAAGGCTCTGCGAACGGATATGTCTATTATGAGAAACAATATAATTGGCTCTCTTGAAGTTTGAATGTCACTCAAAGAGTTTAACAAGACAAAGAAGTAATAAATTGTATCTAGAAGGGGAGTTTTTCACTAAACCATCACTGAACAATAATGCTAGATAATACGTCGTAATGCTATAATTTAGTACTCCTGTCAGATAGAAATTAAAGTAAAGCAGCATGGCTTTATTTATAGAATTTGACCGACAAGGTCAAATCATCACTATATAAACAAAATTGGTAATGAAATATAATAGGTTGCAGCCATATTAACTACTTTAAGATGTAAAAAACCTTTTTCCCTATCTTTTTGTTGATGTCCAAATGCCAAAGGAAGAATGATACTTACTTCATAACTTACTCTCATTTTCACCTTCTTTTCTGAGGTAAGGAGAGGACATGATTGTGCTGACTGATAAAAGCCCTCAATAGCTTTGAATAGGTGATTTCAACAAAATTTAACACAGGGGTGTGTGTCTCAATGGTACCGATTCAATATATTTAGGTTGGACTAGATGTTCTTAGACATTTTTACCAACTTAAATAATTTTGATTCCATATTTTGGGAAAATGAGCAGCTGTAGACAGAAGAGACCCAGGAAGATCAGGGTGGTTACAGTGGACCTGCTTGTGATGAAATGTAGAAGCTATATTGCATTTATGTGGCAAGGGTTTGGTAGAAGGGAGGGCTGCAGAGGTGGCCTCTGTGAGCAGAGCCCAGCAGCTGCCCCAGGTCAGATCAGAGCCAGCTCCAGACAGCTCCAAAAGGGACCCACTGCTGTCCAGAGCCGAGCCATGAGCGATGCTGGGTGGGCCTCTGGGAGAGCAGAGTTAAGGAAGGGGAAATCTGCTGTGCTACAGCAGCTGGGAGAGAGGGGTGAGAGCTGAGAGAGAAGCAGCCCTGCAGCCCCCAAGGGGAGTGCAGCAGGAGGGCAGGAGGTGCTCCAGGCACAAGGCAGCACAAGTTCCCCTGCAGCCCCTGGAGAGGCCCCTGGTGGAGCAGGCTGTCCCCCTGCAGCCCATGGGTCCCACATGGAGCAGATCTCCACGCTGCAGCCCTCCCATGGGTGGAGGAGCCCCCGGTGGAGCAGGTGGATGTGGCATGGAGGAGGCTGCAGCCCATGGAGAGCCCCTGCAGGAGCAGGCCCCGGGCCGGAGCTGCAGCCCATGGAGAGGAGCCCACACAGGAGCAGGGGGTCTGGGGGGAGCTGCTGCCTGTGGAGGACCTGTGCTGGAGCAGTTTGCTCCTGGGGGATGGACCCCGTGGGATGGAGCCATGTCAGAGCAGCTCTTTCCCTATTCTTCCTGTGTTGCTCAGGGGGAGGAGGTAGAAGAGGGTGGATGGAGGGAAGGCGTTTTTAGTTTGCTTTTAGTTCTCAATGCTCTACTCTGCTAGTGAGATGCAATAAATTATGTTAATCTCCCTAAGCTGAGTCTGTTTTGCCTGTATGGTAACTGGTGAGTGATCTCCCTGCCCTCATCTCATCCCTTGAGCCCTTTGCATCATATTTTCTTCCCTTTTTGTTTGAGGAAGGGAAGTGAGAGAGCAGTTATGATGGAGTGCAGCAGCACAGCAGGTTAAAACCACCACAGAAGCCTAAGAACAAGCAGGCACCAGCAAGGATATCCAGTCCTGAGCTCTTGATTTCGGGTTGTGAATTTAAAACTTGCTGTCCTACCTCCTCAGAGAACAGCAAAACCTCAAGGCATGTTCATGAAAAATCTTGTTCACAGAAATCTCGTTCTTTCCATGGGCACTACAACACAGCAAAACAAAATATCTAAAATTAATTGGCTCTGAGAGAAGGCACAAACTGGAACACAAATCGAGGAGCTCATTTGTGGAGAGTCTTACCTCAGAAATCCTCTAGTTCTGTGTTGGGCATTTTAATCCAGTTGTGGCTAAGTAAGAAACACCAAAGCAGCCTCAGCAGTAAAGCACAGGGTCTAAACATACCCTCCCAGGTAAACGCTCATGACACTGTGAGGGAAACTCACATTTCTCTTATTGCTTGCTGTGTTTCCCTTCTCTCCTTCCATTACAGAAAGTGTTATTTTTATATCGAAAGCCAGCATAAAATAAAGGATACAGCAGTTATCAGTATAGTGCATCCTACCTATTACATTCTCTGATGTGGAAGCCAAACTCATCTCCTGGAAGAGCACAGATGCCAGCTTGAACCTTCAGGGTGAGAGGACACTGAATTTCCTGGACGAGTGCTCTAACCACAGCACTAATTCATCAGACACAGAGATTCTCTGTCCTTCCTACAGCCTTCTTCCAAAACAGCATGGCAACAGCAAGGTGCAGGGAGTCCAGCTCTACCAGCAGGTGTTCCTTACGCTCAGAGAAAGCATCCTGGATTGAGTCCATCCCATTTTATATGTGAATTACAAACCAGGCTGATTAGCCCTGTTGAGACCACAGCCATCCAGGAAGGAAAGTCTCAAGACCCTGGGATAGGGAGGAGCATTCAGCAAATGCAAATGATGTGAAAAGCTGAAGTGGCCTCAGGGTTGCGTGTAAATAATTACAGCTTTTGGGACTGAAGTTTTAGATTTGGATATCTACATTCTAAATCTCATTTTAGGCAATCAAGACATTTTCTGGATCGTGCCTCCAGTGGCTAGGTTTCCTGTTGCCTAAGTGTAAAATAATTACTTTCTACTGGAGAAAACACTTGAGCATCCATTTATAACCAATGGAGCTTGGCTCCAGAACTGCTGATATTTTGGATGTTGGTTGAACAATCCCACTGCAGGTGTTCATTTCACACAGAAAAACAACACTATAAGCCCCATTTTCATCCTCAACAGCAGTTTAACCAGCACCCTGGAGGTAGTGCGTGCAGATTTGGTGATAATACTGGGGGGAGGGAAGCAGGCGATGTTGGCTTGGATACTTGCTCAGAGAATTGGAACAACTGCAGAGAGTTGTCCCCTTCAGAGAGAAGGGGACAAGAAAAGAGAAGGTTTTGCCATGCACTGTGCAGTCTGAATGCTCTGTCCCAGCATTGGTGCTAGCCTCAGGCACACAGCATGTACTTTGATCACCCTTGCATACAGCAGGTCCATCCATCTCACACGCACAACACTTTCAAGACTAATCCCAAGCAATTTCCTACAGACAGTTATAAAACTCAAACAAGATGATTCCACAAAAATCCCCAAAGCAATTCTTGTAGTAAAACACTATTTTTCCCCCCCATTACAGTCTGTGTTAGGAAGAAAACTCACCCATTGTGTCTCTTACTGTACAGCTTAACCTTTTGGATGCCACACATGGTGACAGGGTTGCTTGTGGTCTAGTTTGAGCAGTCACACACTTCCATGCCATGAACTTACTATGCCATGAAATATGCCCCAAACACAGCCTCTAGCTACAGCCTCCAGAAAAC
Source organism: Aythya fuligula (assembly GCF_009819795.1). Lineage (NCBI taxonomy): Eukaryota > Metazoa > Chordata > Aves > Anseriformes > Anatidae > Aythya > Aythya fuligula. Next base: position 196,602,409 of record NC_045559.1, read on the forward strand.
TTCCAGGGCCAAGTGTCTGTTTTGTGCTCAGTGCTTTACAACACAGTGGTTATGCAAAAGTGATACCAGCAGAGTTCAATGGCCAGAAGATCTGGGTCATAGCTTTTCACTGGGAGAGCAGCTGGTTCTCACATGAAAACACCAAGATTACACTCAGTGTACTTAAGGAACACTGTCTACTTCAAATCTGTTGTCTGTAAGAAAGGATAAAAATGAAGGTAGTTTGCAGCTATTGTATAAAGCCATCAGTGTGCCTTCCATCAGCGTGTCTCAAAGCAATTAAAAAATAATTTTAAACAATACACCCACCTAAGACATCCTACAAAACATACTAATTTTCCAGTCCTGTTTTGCCATTTAAATACAAATGTGTTCCCATGCAGATACAGATTTTCAGCTTCTTTTCCCAGATCCCACTTTCATGGCATGGACTGTATAAAGTCAGGCTATTACGGGGATCCCCCTGCCTGCAATGGAGATTGTTCCAGGGGGATGTGGGGAGAGGCAGAGTGTGATGCTGTGGTGAGGGGTCATACTCCTCTGCTGGGGGCCAGGAGGCTGATGGATACACAATGTGTATGAGCCTGGACACCAGGGTTGCATAGGGTACAATAGGGCAGATGGGTTAAGTCTTTAATAACTAGAACGAGATTCTCAGTATCCCTATGAGACAAGTTTTCCAGGAGAAAAGACCTTGTAGACATGGAAAAAAAACATGCAAGATATACACAGAACACATTCAGACTCACGCTGCTCTGTGTCCTTCCCTACTTTATTTTCCAAACAGAAAGATGTAAGAGATCTGAGTGTGGGTAAGGGCTGTGCACTGCTAAATGGAACTACATGGTAGTAACAGAATGGAGCTTAAAAGCACAAGAGATGTTAGATTCCAAACTTAACAAATAGGAGAAAAATAATTGAGAAGGAAAGCCTGTCACTTGGACAAAGAGAAGTAAAGGTACCCAGTATTGAAATATTTCCCACAAAAGATTCAGTTTCAGGACAACTTGGTGCTTTAAACATGGGACTGTTGTCAGATTCCAAGGTTTGGACTGCTGCAAAGACCAAGACCAACTTTAAGTGGTCAAAGGATAAGGAAGGTGTCCAGAGTGAAGTGAAGGGAGACTAGATTAAGCACTTCTTATTTCAGTGAAACAAATTCTGAGTTTCTTAAGTCCTTGGCCTGCAATTGGATTTGCACAGCTTGAGTCTTGAAATCCACGTGGCTCCATGGGCAGCATCAGCAAGGTTACATAATTCTTCGGCTACCACTGAGTGGAACTGTCAGAAGTCATCAGTCAGCGATAATTTTCATAAATACGAAACTGATTGAAATTCATAATAAGAATTTTCCTCTTAGAGAAAAACTCAGAGAAGCCCCAAGATTCCACTGGGAGAAATTCCTTCTCTGTAAAGCAGCTGGCAGAGCCTTCCCATGCAGCTCCAGAAAATCACTCAGACTTGACCATGTTTGAAACCTCGCTAGGGCTTGGGGTCACTTTTGCTTCTCCATGTTTTGCAAGTCCCCATTAACCCTTTCCACACCTGTTATTGCAACTTTTTCTGCAGTTCAGCACCACTCTGCAGCCTGGGAAAGATCCTGCTGAGGCTTATGGAGCTTCTCAGCAGAGAGGTACTGAGATCTCTCCCTAGACCAGAAAAGGTATTAAACTTGTAACTCCATAGTACTTGTGTTTGACTTTCACAAGACCGCAGAAGGATGTTTTGTTGGAGCAAGAACACAGGCAGACTGAGATGGCAAGCTTTAAATCCTGAACAAGGGCATCAGAATTAGTCCTTCTATTGCTGTGAAAGAGACCTTTAAAGTACTTCACTTACTGATAAACCCTTCTCAACATATTCATAAATTATTTTTGAACCTCAGAATGCTGTAAAAAACAGATGGAACAACTCAGATTAAAAAAAAAACAAAAAACAGTTTAAAACACTGACCAATTTGTAGTGTAAAAGATTAAACCATAAACTGTTTTCCTGCACACCTAGAGGTAGCCAATGTCTTTAAAAGGAGGATAAAAACCTAAACCCAGCAACAACCAAAATGCAGAGCTTTTCAGCATTTACAGGTTATTCCCTAACCATGACTAGATGTATTGCATCATAAAATGTCAACATCAAAACAATATAGAAAAAATAATTACAGACAGTGTTAGTGTTGTAAGCTGATAAGGACCAGATGGTCTTTTGTATTTATGGTTTGCCTTGTGCATACAAATGCTTTTGGGATCTAATTAGCCTTCTACAAAACTCAAACTGGGTAATTACTATCATTATCCCCTTTTCAAATAAATCTGAAGTCTAAACTGCAATTAAGTTTTTTATCTTACAATTCATATCTATGCATTTTAAGAATTGTTCTTTGCTATCTTTTCACAAATCTTCTTTCGGTGATTGACATAAATAAAAGGAAGGAGCTGAAAAAAAAAAAGGAGGATGAATTTGTTCAAAGATGAGTTTTTGGTTAACAGACTTAAAGCATTTCAGAGAAATGCAGCATTCATGTTGAACAGGTTACTGATTTCCTCAGCATTCGATTCCTCCACCTTCATGGCTGTTGAATGTCCCATATCCATATTGACAGGAATCACTAAAAACAAAAAATGAGGCACAACCAGCAAGAGCTGATGACAAATGCGTATAAGGAGATGTATTACTTCTCCTGTACATACAGTGATCATCTTTTATATGACACGAAGTGGCAGTCATTCTAATTAACTTTTGACTTTCTCCTCGTAGGCAACACATAGGTTGATGATGGGCTATGAAAGGGTAGTGGTGCAAATAATAAGCAAGAATGTCATTTTTATTGGTTTCTTGCCCTCAGGACAGCTAATCACATGACAAAGGTAGCACGCTACAGAAGAGCATGACAGTATAATAATGTACACCACTGAATTCGTTTAATGGAGAATTAATCAAAATCTGTCCAAAAATAGATAGCAGATGAGATTACTGTGTTATAAGTTAATCATCCTCCACCCCCATCCCAGACAAATGATTACAGGTTATAGAACTGTGCTGCCATTTCTTCTTCCGTGAAGGAAAGGACTGAGCTAAAAGCTGATGCTGTAAGAAACAGCACTTCTGGAGATGAAGGGAGTACATATCAAGTGGCCGAAGTTTTGATGTAAATGTCTGTTTTACTGCTGGAATGTTTTCATTTTATTTTACTACTTCTGTGAAGCCCATTAATAAACAATCAAAATCAGTATTAAAAACAGACCAAAAGCTCTTATATTTCAACCTGGATGTATCCTGGAATAATAACACCAGAGGCTTCCCAAAATAAACTTTTACAAACATTATCTTCTTTCTCACATCAAGTGCTTACACTGGAAATACATTTATTCTAGATTATGCTGTGAACAAGATTTTGAGGATTTTTAACATCCCCAGTTATGTCAGATGCTTCTGCTCAGGACCATGGGGTAATTCAGGCTGAAAAGGCCCCCGTGAAGTCCAGTTTGCTGCATTTTCCACATGACTGCTCATCCTCTTTAAGTTATGCATGCACATGCACGCTTATACATGCCTATGTACAAACAAGGTTCACAACTGCATTTTTTATTAACATTTTCACAACACAAAACCTTGCAACTTTGAACTCAGAAGAGAAATGCAGGCTCCTGAGGAGAGATTCCCCAAACCCCTGCTAGGTTTCCACCCAGACACCTAAATTCCCATCAGTGCCTGCATTCCTGAGCCCGCATCTGTCGTATTACGAAGAAACAGTTTCACACCTGGCTGAATCTTCATGCGACTAAAATTAGGCACCCATTTGTCTATCACCTCATTCATTTGAGGCAGTGTTGGGTAAGTGTGCTTAGAGCTTGCCTAATCATACAGAAAACGAAAGGCAGCCCTGTATAGCCATCTTGCCTTTCCTACCTCCTCACCCAACGATTTAATCCCTTCTGCTAAGGTATATGAAATCGAAATTCAGCTCTTCCCTCCTCCTCCTGCCTGATAAGGACCAGAGATTTGCATCCAGGTCTGAAGGAGCACTGCAGTCACCTGGCAGTAGCTTTCTGAGACATACCCTTTTAGTGAATCTGTTTCATTAGAGAAAGAAATAATTATATATTCATGGGAGTAGGGGCAAAAAAACAGATTTCTCTTTTCCCAGTTGAGTGCCTGTATCACCTGGCTACTGAGTCACTGTCACTCTTTGTGGCCTAATTCTGTAATGATTTCCATGACAACAGAATGATTCCCTATTTGAATATTGTGGAGTCTGAAAAAAATCTTTGCAGATAATAATGCAAAGAAATATCACAGATAATATTAAAAGCAGAAGAAAAAAATGGTAAAAACAGCCACTACCCAGGAAGCAATCATCATCTCTGACTTCAGCAGGCAATTTCTCTGTGTTTGCAGGCTAGCAATAGAAACTGCTTATGTGCATCAAAATATCTTTTCTGCCATAGGGAGATAAATACATGCTTAGTTGCTGATTTCCTAATCTTCAATTAAGAAGTGCAGCATGTCAAAATGCAGCCTTCCTTGGCTCCTTAAATATCTATCCTTTGTGTTATTTGTTTTTTTTTGGGGGGGAGGGATTTTTTCACTTGTATATTTGATGTTTGTGGCATGCAAGGCAATCTCGTTTTACATTAAAAAGACTTTTTATAATTGGGAATTTATAGCTGAAAAAGGCAGCTCACTTCTCAGGAGCTGGAGTTCTTTGCAATGTGCTTGCATTGCATGCACATATGCATCCTATGTGCCCAATTCATTCAGCTCACAACAATTTGTTTCTTTCCCACTATTTGTCACAGAGCACGTCTGTCCTATCTCTCCATGTGTTGTACATCAAAGGCAGAAATTCCGGCGCTTCTTCCTCCTGTCATCCCTCCCACAGCAGACCCCAGAACACCACTCCGAGAAAAGAAGGAGGCAAGGCAATACAGTGAACACATAGGAACTGCATTGTAAAAGATTCCCTAAATAGTTCCTCAGCCTCTGCCAAATGCTCGTACAGATGCACAGACTGCAGAGCAGACCCCAGCCCTCTGGAAAGTGAGCCCTGAAGCTCTGAGCTGGTAGCAGCTGTGGGAGTACCCTGGAGACGCATGCTGTTGAAGCCACATCAAGCACCATGCTAGGGTTTTAGGAAGCTTCAGAGAGGGGCTTTGCAAAGGTCAGGAGAAAAAAAAAAAAAAAAGCTGCTTCATGAGCTACAGTGAAATAAACTGACCACTGCAGCTGTGTTGAGGCTTGAGAGGCTGCTGCAAACCTCGATACACACGGAGGTTAAGTGAAGAGGGTAAGTCAAGTCAGGTTCGGTCAAGTTTGGGGCTAATATCACTGTGATTTATATCTTCCTGTTATTCAGATCCATATCTATAATGATTTCAGGAAAGGCTCCGTTCAGTGAAGGTAAAGAAAGAGGCTTCTTTTTACGTTAAGCAAACATGGCAAATCCTCAGAAGTGAAATTAGTATGCAAAAAGAGACAGAAGGCCTTGCATCTCCCTTTCTCAACTAAGTGTTGTCCAAATCACGTGCAGGGACTTCAAGCAATGTTTTTGTCAGTAAAGATGGGCTTAATCTGATGAAAAGTGAATGTCTGTGTGTGGTCCTCTCTCTAGTCAATACAAAGGAAAAAAAATAAAAGAACAGCACCATGAACTTTTCTGGGAGACCTTCATCTCTCCCTAAGTGATGCATCTGTAAAACAGACTATGTCTTGGAATGGCCTATGTCTTCCTGCTGATCACAGAGGAACTGGAGGAAAACAATATAATTCAGGATGAAAGGGTGTGTGGAGGACATTTAGCTCAATTCACTGTTCACGTTAGCACCAAAAAGATCAGTTTGCTCAGGGACTGGTGTAATCTCCAAGGAGGTATACTCCATAACTTCTCTGGGCACATGTTCCAGCGGCTGACCACCCTCATGATGAAAAAGTTTCTTCCAATTTACAGCTGGAATTGCCTGCACTGCAAACTGTAAGCCTGGTGTGAGAAACTCCGTTATGGTTACAGAGGCTGCAGGTGAGGAGAACACAATCCTGGGTGTTCTTCCACTGGTAGTACAACTAATATCCTTCCCTGACTTTCCTGACTATCTGATAGCAGATGTCCAAAACATGCAGCATCTGTAGTCTCTAAAGACCAACAGAGTGTTTTGGCATTCTGGCATCAGAAATCAACACAGGGCTGCAGTTTTTGCTGTTTTTGGTAGTGGTGTTTTTTTTTCTTTATCTTCAGAGCTTTACACCACAATCTCTCATGTCTTCTGGCCATGGAAACAACTGAGAGAAAAGATTGGTGGTGAGAAAATAAAAGAGGACCATAGCCTTGTAAGGGCCTTGCCAGCCTTCTGTGTGGGCAGGGTATGAGTGGCAGACATCTGCCACACAATTCTTGTGCTTCTTGCTCTCCAATGGGAGGATGAGACTAGCTGGCTGAGCGCAGACTGGTGCAAATATACCCCTGAGGTAAACTTCTCTGACTCCTCCATGGGAATCTGTAAAGCTGGACTTCTTCTTCATGTGCTCCTCCATGCCTCCAAAGACACACATCTGTGAGGCTGACAGAGTGATAAGCACTTATCAAATGAGGGGGATGAATCAGACAATTTAAAACTCAAATCAGAAACTCTTGTTCTACAGCAATGGAACGTAAAATACAAGCAGAGGAGGATTCATGGTGTTACAACTACACATCCTTGGTGGTGTGATCTGCTTACGGAATCAATACTTAAGTGGAAGGAAGGCCCATAGCCAAAACAACCATTTTAAGAGGGCAGAAGATGTCTCTAGAGCCAAAAGTCTTGGAGTGGTGAGCTGGCAGCAGGCAGGCTCAAAGTCTCAGGAGAATTTCTTTCAGAGGGATCCCATGGCTTCTGTGGGAGGTGAAGATCACCCAGATCAGCAGGTGTTATCAAAGAGAGAGCCTGGAAAGCACATCTCTGTAGGCAATGCCAATGGAGCAGAACTAGGAACAACTTCCAAATGGAGTTGGAAAGATGGGAAATGCATGGCTAACACTTCTGGACCAGCACGAAACATTAAAAAAGTGCAGTTGCAGCTGCATCTTTCATGAGCACAGTGCTGTGAAATCAAGTGACACCTCCAGGCACATCAATACTGATGGAGAAATGTGAGGAGAAGTCTACCAGTATGAGACACTGAAATTCACCATGCAAAGACACAAAGCCATGCTTGTGTCAGACGTGCAGTTGCTAGCAGCCAGAAGAGAAACTGCATTTGCTTTGTACTTCCGTACCTTCCAGAAGCTGAAGAGCAGAGCTCTTCAGGGAGCTGGGCCAGCATCAGTACAGCATCTGTGGACTGAGCACCACGTGGAGCTGCTAAAGTTGAAAAAGCTGGAAAGAGTTTCTCAGAGAACCTTGCAGCCAATTTCTCTCTCCGAAAAAATGTTCTGGCCTTGGGTTTCACTACAAGCTTGTGCCCACAGAAGTTAACTGCATGCAGCTCAGTCCTCTGCAACACGAGCAGACTCCATTAGGCAACCTGCAGTCAGCTCGCAATGTGCTCTTTCCTGTACAAAACACGGACAGCACACAGATAGCACAATTCCCATGTACACAGGAGACCATGGAGATGGATTCATAAAACCCATTGACCTCAGGAGAGCCACAGTGGAGACTGGAGAGTACAAGTCAGTTAGGAGATGATGGAGGCATCCTTATTTACCGAAGACATTCAGTGCCCAGTGGAAGCACATCGTGTCTGAACTGATGTTGGCCCAAGCTTTGAGCTTGAGGTTGGCCTAGACAACCTCATTGGGTCCCTTTCAATCTATTTTTTTGTTTGAAATGATTCTGTGGATGAAAACAAGTCAGAAGAGAGAGGAAAGGGAAAGGAATGCCAAGTAAGTTATTCACAGGACATCTGCAGAGTGTGCATGCTCTGTCTAGAGTAACAGCAGTCAAGGGGAGCAGTAAGTATGTGAAGTCACCCATGGCTCCTTTGCATGGGGTACTTAGAGCATCTGGCTATACACATGACATACAGATATGCTAAGCAAAAAGCCTTAGCATTTGTGTGCTGGAGGTGCATGGAGGTCTGCAGTGCAGTGTGCATGCAGACAGGCACTCTAAGGATGACTATATTTTATTCCCCAGCATAAAACTCAATTGTCCCAATAATGGCATGGCTTGCAGCCAACAGTACTGTTGTGTTTTGCTCCAAACAATAATTGAGTTGACAGTCCATTTTTTCACTAGGGGTTGAAATATCAAATTTGATCAGATATTAGTACTGATGCTGCTGCATTTTGCCAGCTTTCCAGTTTTTCTGGATGACAGGTGGATTTGTGATCAAAGCACCATGACTGAGGTCCACAGCTGCCGCAGGAGATTGCCTTGGTCATGGGTTCAGAAACTTGTGCTGGAGAATATAATACAGTGCAAGGGTGGGAAAATGGGTCAGAAAGATAGGAGTCAGACTCATGAATGACAGGAGGCTTTGCTTCGAAAGTCAGGCTACTGTAAATCCATAGTCAGCGAAAATGCTGTGGTCTGTGATACCTTTGCTGCAGTTTCCCAACCAAACTCCTGCCCCTTTTGGGCTTTGTTTGAATTAGTATTTGGAAGAAAAGTGAAATGCAACACAGACAAGGAATATTACAACATGCTTCTTCTGTAGCTTTGTTAAACTTGAAGCTGGTGACTACATTTCCAGTCACTGAATCTCAGATTTTATTTAGGCTTTTATTCAGGGAAACACACCGTACATATGGTTTAGTCTCCTTGTTTTCAAGAACATGCTTAGCTTTAGGAGTGTGCTTAAATGCTTTCTCAAGCTGCTTTGCGATATGTGCTTTAACGCGGGCTGGCATAACGGCTTAGCCATGCAGCAGCTCACCCAAAAAGTTCTTACTACCCAGATGGCTCATTACACCTCTCTTTTGCAATCTCTGCTGGATGCCAAATGGCTCCTAAGTGAAGCTTAAGGAGTTGTACTTGACCTTCTATTGCCATGTAGAGTTGATATTGCTTGGGAAACCATCCCTCTTCCCCTTTATAAAGGCCAAGCAATCACACTCTTCTGATGCAATGGTGGTGAACGAAGCTGCTCAGCATAAAAGCTCCATGATTTGAAAAGGATGAGAGCAGGTAGGGAGTTCTTGAATATGTACGGCTTGATGATACTTCCTCAACTGTGAAATGCAGCTTTCCCCCTTCAGAAGCTACACCTGCTGACACTCTGCAAACCTCACACAGTCCCTGTTTCCAAAGAACTGAGAGTTAAGTGAATATATTACATGTGCCTGTCATTCTTCCCCAATAACGTTTCTTTTTTTTTTTTTTTTCTCTCTTAGCCAATTTTAACCTTAATTTGACAGAAACGAGAATCTTCTATCCAAGTTCTTACGAATTTGATGAAAACAAGCAGCCAAGAAAAGGATGGAGGCCCACATTAATGCCTCTCTCTGCTCTAAATGTAGCACAACTTTAGCTGACTTAGTGGTAATCAGAGACTCCATGTGGTAAAAAATGAATTATGAATGGGAGAGTCACGGCAAATCTGCAACTCATCAGCCACCAGCCCTGAACAGGAAGCAGGACCCGGTAAACTGCAGGCCTGAAAGAGCTACTGTTTTGGGGTAGAAATGAAGATGGAAGAAGGGCAAAAGTTATTTTTTGTTAGAAGAATATAGGGATGGTTCAGTTCATTCTGGAATCAATAAATATGTTTTCTTTTCTGGGAGGAACATTGTAAGGACAATCACGTTTCCTGCACTTGGTGCATCCTTGATACTCTTGTGATTTTTTATCCTTTTTGGCCAGTATTAACCAAGCATGACAGAGGGACAGCTAGAGAAAGGAGAAAAATACCCAAGCATTCATTTCAGTTCACTTCTAAAATCCCATCAGTTAATCTCTGCAGTTGTATATAGCAGCCCATGTGTCACTGTCAGAATACTCTGAGAACAGGAAGGCAGAAGAGGGGAATTCGAGAGATGTATACAGGGAGAAGAGAATCATTCTCTTTTCCAAACTTATGAAGTATTTTGGTTGTTTTTAAGCATGATTTTGATTAATGTTTTTTCGTAACACAACAAACTTGTAACAAGCACAGCAGAGGAAAACATCCTAAATAGCAAAAAAAAAAAAAAAAAAAAAAAAGAAGTATTATTAATAATTACCATCATTATCATCTCTCTGGAAGAGCACACTTTTCTTGCTGTCAGACATAGAAGTTCAGTCTGAGGTAATACTAAGGACTATCAGTAGGTGTACCAAATGTAAAACCATTAATCACTCTAGTTCCAGGCCAGTAAAAGAATAGGGTAATTGCACCCAACTGACACCAAAGGAGGAGGAGAACAACCTCCCTCAGTTGCCCTGTACCTACCATTCTTTGAGGAAACTTCTCCTGAGAAGCAAACGCCCAGTTGATGCCTCCAGGTTTATGGCCCTTTCTGGAGTGGAAACGTGCGTAAACCTACAAGCTGGGAACAGGCCCCTGGGCTAACCCTCAGCACCTGCTCTCAGTTCTGGTACAGACCTGAGCCAGCAGCTCTTTCAGGTGCTCGAAGACTCCCCCCTGTTTTGTTACAGTGCTTTTCTTATTCAGATACAGGAGGGCAGTGAGGTGCAGTGCACAATACTCCCCTAACCCCAAAACGTTAGCACCCATTGCCTAGCAAAATGATCAAATGTAAGCAGAATTTTAAAATGAATTTAAACAGATGAAATGAGCACAAGACCCAACTCCCTTCTCCTACCAACACTAGATGCTAACATTTTACTCTTGGTCGCAATGGCTTTCACAAGGGATGAAGTTCACGCATGTCCTACGGGCTGCCGTAGCTCTGAAAGAAAAAAGCTGGGTTTGCATTTCAAATGATGATGCATTCACAAATATCCTCCCCATGAGATCTCTTTGGAGGAGCGATGATGACACAATTATTACAAATAATCTCGCTTCATTTGCCAAGCTGATTTGATTCACAGAAATGACTGAGCCATAAACTCAGTGGAGTTTACACGGGACTTTGAGCTAGAGATAACCAGGGACTCCAAGCAGTGCATCAAATGAGGAATGTGCTGCTAACCCCAAACGGCTGGTGTTGGCTTCCCAGTTGCTCAGAGTGTGGCTCCTCCTTCACAAATTAGAAATGCTAAATTTAGTTAAAGTTAAAGGGAACAGTACTGATATAGAAGCAAGGGAACCATGTAACCTGATGTACTGGTACCAAAGCATTGGCTCAGTCAGTGATCCTTGCATGCAACGTATCTCTTTGTCATTTCTGCCCTAACCAATGGGTCTTCCATGCCTTAGCACAGGATGCTTGATGTTATGTGGCTCAGACGATTTCTCCTGGCTTTTCAATTCACATGTCAATCTACAGCTTGCCTATTTACTCTGGTTTCCATTGGAATTCAAAATTAAAGGACATTAAAGGACTAGTATAAATGAGCACTGTTTCAGTGAAACCTCTAATCATTGTAATAGAGCAAATCTACTACATATCTCTGATCAGAAAGGCGGCAACTCTAATCCTCCTCATCACTCAACCCTTGCTTCCTCCCAACTGTTGCAAGCTTGACAGGATCTGCTGCCATCGGTCTGAGAGTAGTTTTATTTCTTTTCTCTGCTTAGACTGTGTTTTTATGATATTTTATGACCATTCACACACTGTCAACAACCACCTGCATTTCAGTATTGGACCTGGAATGTGAACTGGAAGGAAGATTGTGTCTGTGCTTCTCTCTTCTCACAGACTGTGCCTCTTGTAGACCAGCTCTGCCGAAGGAAGTAGGGGGTGTCCCCTGAGTCAAAGCCAAGTGACAAAGATGGACTGGGGCTATATAAACCCCTCCAAATGTTTTCCACTAAAAATGCCTGGTGATACACAGCCAAGTCCAGAATGGTGAAGTAACATTGTGTGCTTCAAGCATGAAGGAACAATGTGAAAAGTCTTTCAGCAGGGAATTGTCTAAGACATAATAAGGGGCTGCCAAAGAATTCAGGTTCCTAATGGTCCTACCACTTCATAACAGTGACATCTTGAATGAATGTCTGTATTTGATTAAATTATACTGTAACCGGTGTGCTTTAAGGCACATTAAGGCAATTGATCTCTATATTTGCAAGTACTCCAAGCAAGACCATATATGACAATGGGTAGCCTGCTACAGAGAGCATGCTGTCTGCACTCCAGCCTCAAGAGCTTTGGATCTGTTAAAATACCATGGAATGTATGTTAATATATCCATGGAAAGGGGCCATCATACTGACTATTACCCTTGCTGTTTCATTGCCAGGCTCTTTCAGAGCCAAGGCAGGACATTTCTTTGAGCATTTGTATTTCACTGTGCCTTCACTCCCATCAAGCCACCCGTAACACATATTGCAGTCTGTTGCAGGCTTCTTTATACCCTGAGGGAAGAGAGAGGTGTGAGCTGTTCAGATCCAAATCCTCACATAAACATGATGCAGCCTTTTAATTCTGCTTTTGTTGTAACTCAGTTCCCGAACTCACCTTTCTGCAAACCTGAGAGAGGCAGGACTTGGTACACACAACACGCCTGGAGGCCTCTGGCTCAGCCACAGCCCTGTTGTCAAACTCTCATGCTCATGCTGTGCCTCCAGTTTTACAGCAGTAATTAGATATAAGATCTATGCATGACCAGAAGCTTTGTTAGGCTTTGTGGTTTTAGTTACATTATTAACTAATTTGCTTTAACTGCAATCTTGCTTAACTTCATGCAAATGCAGATTGTCTCCCCCCCAGAATCATGCTCAATACAGAGAAGGATTACCAAACCTAAGTAATCATGATACAACTAACCCCATGAGTCAACAGAGTGCAACTTATGAGCTACTCTAGGGTTGAACCATGGACAAGTAATTCTGAGTGAACCAAAAACTCAGGAGAAGGAAATTGCTATCATCAACATCATACTCCTGTTGCAAAGAGCAGATGGTACTGGCAGCTCACCCTCCTAATGCATCAGAGAGTGGGAACATGACACTGGAGGAAAGAACATATACTCGTGGACATGGCTTTTCCATGTTACTAATGATCCTTTACAGAAATTTGGTGCTGTGTATTAATGTTATAACTTGTCTAACAATAAGCAGTTGTTGCATTTTGATTGAACCATTAAGACATTAATTAGAATAAATATAAATTTTGATTCTTGCATTCTCCAATCAGATATCTTGCTTTTGGTCTCCATTTTGTATGAAAACATTTGAAATTCTGTATGTAAAATAAGCATATGTATATATACACTTAAAGTGATTTACAGAAGACTTGCATTTAACAGCAGTGCAGCTGTGGAAACTATCATAAGGTTGAATCATGAGTTTAAAGTTAATGAGACTAACTCAGTTGCTAGAAGATCTCTACACTGGTATGAAAATCAGTTGATAAATTGCATGAAATATCTGTGAAAGTGGTCCTCTGAATCCCAAAGTTATATACTTTTCTAAACTGACTATCAGAAATTATATTCTTTCCATTACTTAAAAATATTTAACCGTAATTTGTGCTACCAAGACCATTTTTCCTTCTTAAGAGAGATGATCCAGCATGAATCAGAAGACAAGAGCTGCTTTTATAGCTAAAAGGGACCCAATCAATCAGATCTGTGTTGTTCTTAATAACAACAAAGCTCTGAATTCAGTCCTTAACCCACCTAAAATCCGTAAACCAAAACAATCTCTTTTCTTTATTTTACTTATAAGAGTCACTACAAAAAAGAGCTGCTAGTTAGATGAAAATCTTATGAAGATTTACAGTGCTGACCCTTTCAATGCTCTTAATTTTTAGTGTCATATCAATTTCACTCTCATTGTAACTATTATCATCAAAGATAATCACTCTTTATAATCAGTCAGAAAAGACTTCTGAGAATTGCCAGCAAAGAACAGTTAAGGGAAAACTTTCCCAATTAATAGACTATTTTCCTTTTCCTCCTGAAGATAGGCTATAAAATCTTAACAGTAGATTACGGTTAAAGGAAGTCTTGGTGAATATGTGACAAATTTCATTTGATAAGGGGTCAATGAGTGCATTCACAATTCATTATTAGACTTCGCAGCAGAGGATGGGTGGTCAGCCCCTAGCTCTTGCCACAGTCATCCCTCCCAAGGTAAAATCAAATCCTCCAGCTCCCCTGCTGTTTCACGTTGCTCAGAGGGCAACATCACAACACTACAATCCCCTGCAGATTTTTTCTCGGCCACCTTTTGCCCCAGTGAGTGATTACTACAAGTACTACAGAGTACTCTGCTGAAGGGTTTATTCAGGCTTGAAAAGTGCACCCATTTTACCAATGCTTTAATCATCAGTTAGTACACATGCTGCAGCTATTAGCTCATTACAACTTTATCTATGGCGAATAAAAGCCACCAGCTTGCTTCTGCTTTAGGAAAGGCAATGAGAATGAGGAGCACAGCTCTGGCTGAGTTAAACAGTAGCTCTGTTTTTATGAAGATAACCATGTCACAGGTTGGACAGAAAGCAGCAGGCATTCCTGGTTTTCAGGAACTGGACAAATTGCTTCAAAATGCTTCAAGGTCAAAAATCTTTTAAAATACATTCCAGCCAAGCTCAAGATTTAGCATGTCTTTTATCCTGTACTGCAGACAATTATGGAGTAATGCCAAAGCAATGTTATATGCAGGCATAATGGTGAGCTGAAATCCTAAACCTCTGCAGGTGATTTAACAATATATGGCGCAGCTGGTTTTACTGCACCTTCCTTTCTCTGTGCATTGGCTGATTCCTATTTTATTTATATCTTGGTCACTATTTCACCTGCGTTTTCAAGCACACATCTGATTTCCTGGTTCCAGTCATATATCAGCTCTTCTTACACATTTTTTCTCCAAGGTAGGGGAATCATTCCTCCGTTGACTAATTAATAAAATTCAGCTCCATGTAGAAATTTAATGTCCTGTATAGCAATGTGTAATCAGCATCATCATCTTCAAATTTATAATAGCTAACCAGTGCCCTGAGCAATTCTTATTTCTGCCAGCTACACTTTAACAGGGATAAGCACCAGCTATTCTTGAAAAAGTTGCAAGAAGCCATCAAAATATGTACCTTATGCGCTGTGGAAGTTTCTTCATACCTCCCTGCCAATTAGTGTCTGGTTCTTAAGCATGAAGGTTTATAATTCTTGTTTTTTTCTCTTTATCCTTCCTAGTACAACTGCGGATATTCTCATTAGCTCGTTTCCTATTAGTTCTATACCTTGAGGCCACAAGCAGCATAGGTTCATTATCTGGCATTACTTTTAATTCTGATTGTTCAGTGCTTGAAAAAAATGAATAGTAAAAACTTCTAAATGCCTTAATGACATGAGATTCTCTAAGGGTACTTCTAATGGGAAGCAAACCCACCTTTTTTCACAAAGAATAAAGTACCGGTGGCAGATAAACCTTACCATGACCAGTAATTGTTCCTTACAAGCCACAGACATGCTTTTATGTTCCTAAGTTTTTTTGCTAAACATTTGTTATGTGGATACAACTTCTCATCCTACTCTTTGCTGAAGATATTTCAAAAACATGTAAAGCCCTAACAGCTTTAGTTTCTTCTTCTTTTCTCTATTTTTGCAAGCAAAGCAGCAATTTAAGTCCACATAACAGACCCAACAGATTTGCATTAAAAACATGTGACTTGAAAACAAAAACAAGGAGCCTTTTGACAAGCTTACTCTACAAACTGATGAATATAGTGTACCTAACTGTGATGAAATATTTAATACTACAGCCTATTTGCAGTTCACTTATAAAAAGCCACTGACAACTTTGAGGAAACTGTGAAAAACATACTAAAGAATTCTGCTGATGAAATACATTTTTAAAGGGAAGAGTCATTCTTATATTTTCATAACTAACACGGTTAGCATTAAGAAACTGCTATTGTGACTTTGACAATACCCTCCTGTGGATTCGCCCTTACCTGCATTCATAGCCATGTGCTTATGACTGTGCAAGCCCGAGTACTACACAGGGAACAAAGAATCACAGATGTCTGAGCATGAAGTTGTAGAGCAGTTGGTGTAGACCAGGTCTACAAAGACTATTTTTTTCAGAAGCTTATGCCAACAAGAGCACCTTTATCTTGGATATATCCAAACACAAAGGTTCCTCTTAGTGTGATAGCTCCATATTAAAGAACTGATATGATACTGGGGAGGAAGCTGGAAATGGCATAGGCAGAAAGGAAAGACTCAGCAAACACAGAGAAAAGAAAGCTCTCCGGTGGATAATATCCCAAGTGAAGAAGCACAGCCAACATGTTTTGGAAATGCAGGGGTAGAAAGGGAGCGCAAATGAGTAATAGTAGTGCTGCAAGGATGATGATTAAACCCAACGATGGTTCAGGAGAGGCAAGGGGTTGGAGTCCTCTCTTATGGAGGCATGTACTGTACATGCTCTCTACAGCTTGCTTTGCTCCCCAGAATAAATCTGCAGTCAGTGAGGAATATGCTTCATCCTCACACAGAGGCATAACTTAGGTCCTACTCGCTTTGACAGCGCATTTAGGGAACTGCAGGAAACTAGCCCAAATGCAAATATCCATACTAATGTTTTTAAAAATTAGATGATGTAAATTCTGCTAACAAGTCTTAAACAAATGGCTCAGCATTTGTTTACTGATTTTGAAAACAGATGTCTGAGAAGGTGTTGGAAACAAAGCATGGACAGTTGGAAACTTTGTTTCCAACTAGGAGCACTTTTTAGGAAATGTCAGTGAATTCTAAAATTTAAGACTTTTCATAATATAAGTGTTCAGTACTTGTGATTGCAACTCCTTACTAAAAACAAAACAAAACAAAACAAAAAACATCCCCAGGATTCATCAGAATGTTTACGTAAAGCAGGAAAACATAAAACAAAACTTGATTTTGATAAAGCAAAATTAGTCCAAACGGTAACACTTTAAGCATGCAACCATCAGCTAAGAGTGTAAACCATGATCAAATGATGTGCAGATTTTTATCCCACTTACTGTTACTGACCTGGACATACAACCCGGATATAATGACTTGACTGCTGGCAATCCGTCAGTACCTTCAAAATGTTAATCTGATTTACTTTGTCACACGTCTTCTTCCATCATAGTTAAAACTTACAGCTGTGTACATATTCATAGCGAACCTGTCATCCACAGCTATTCAAAAGCTCTATTGAAAGAGTGTATCACACTTTCTCTTTAACCCAAATCATTTTATATTCAGAGACTATGAACAGTTGAAGACACAGGTAACTTCTGGAAAGTGGCAGGGAAGAAAGCTTGTGTCCAAACAGGAGCTTGCAGTCCAGGTGATCAGGGACAAGATCTTATGTCAGCTCAACAATCTGTCACCAGACAGATGTGACTTCCAACCACAGAGTCTACATCAGGCAGGCAAACTGATTCAGACTCTTTACAAAAGAGATCACTAGGGATTTCTCAAAATCAGGTCAAAGTGCTTTACTTTTACTCGTCTCTTATATGGGTTGTTCTCCCTCAAGTAAAGTAAAACAGACACTGAGCACAGGATGCTTGTTCATCTGGGGTTGGCAATCTCATGCTGGCTTTTTAGGGATTCTGAAGCTACCTTATTTTTGGTGTAACAAAAAACAAACAAACAGATTTAAATGTACATCGACATTTCATCAAACTATCTGTGGCTACAGAACATATGTCCTTACGGAAGGATGACCAGGAAACTTCATCTCTACGGATATAAAGTTATCTTATTTACAACAGCAACTTCCCAGATCAAACATTAGTACTGGGGAGGAAAACATCATATTACATCATAGTAAATAAATAGTTTTATTAATATTTATATAATTAAATTACACAACTATACAAAAACATAACATAAAATAAAGTAACAATGAAGAATTAACATATCTGAACAATATTAAGTTATCGAAATAATGTGAACAAATCTATCAGTACCACTCTGCAACAGGGTTTGCACCTTCTATCCATGCACACTTCAACACAAGCAAAGAAACATCCATGATTATAAAATCAGAGATGGATGCCCAGCAACACAAGAAAATGTAGGAATGCTTGTGAGCATTCATTTACATCATGAATCAATCTAGCAGATTTAATACTTACACAGGATAAATTACATGACTGTTGAAATTCAGCTGCTTATAAATGCTCTGTGCTTGAAAATATTTGTTATTTGTCCTACTGATTTCTGTATTTAAAATGACAGTTTCGTGAGCTGGTTAGGAGTTATTTACCCATATATGCTGCACTTGAAAATGGCTGGACTCCTATCCCTCACTACAGAAAAGAACTAAAGTGTTCTCTTGGGCCTGATGGAAATATAAGAGATCCAGTATCTGGCAGCAAATAATCTGACAGCAGTGAGTCTTTTGTCTTTCAGCCAGTTTTCAGAGAGACTGGCAAAGGTGGATCCTCTTCATTTTAAGTTTTATCAGGAGCTTCTTGACTTGAAAATAACCATTTCTCTTTGGAAATGGCTAGTGCCATTCGCAGGGTCTATTCACATCACCTTTAGAGCCTCCCCATTCCAGTAACTTTGGTTTTTGAAAAGTCACAGATGAAACCACACTCCTTTGACACAGCTTAGGTCAGGTATTGTCTCTGTCATCCTAAAATCCTCATTCCATGAGGATTCATGAAACAATAAACTAAGGAAAGCAAGATTACCAAAAAATAGAATGGAGAAGAAACTGTCAGCCACAAATTTAGTTAGGTATATCCAAAGAGGCACAGATATTGTTGGTTTGCAGTTTACTCTTGGTTTGCAGTTGGTGGTTTACTGATAACAACTTTCTAAGGATCACACAGAGTAAAAACCCTTCCATGTGCTGAGCCTGGATATATAGCCCTGGTAACATCAATGAAAAGTCATCACTGCCTTTGAAAATTCACCTTACTATGCTGTTCGTTTTATTACACATTTCATTGCTCAGACACCCTCGTCCAGGCTGAACAGTATGTTCAGAACAACCCATTAATCACCAGATTAAATGAAAGAATATGGAAGACAAGACCAGAAGGACTTTAAGAAGTTTTGTCCATCTCACAACCTCAAAGCTGGCTCACCAATACCTAACTCATTCCCAACAGATGTTCTTTTTCCTCCTCTTACCCAGCTTCTGAAGATGTTTCATGACTTTTCATGTTTCCTTACTTCTGTGCTTTGCTATCCTTACTGTTACAAAGTTTCCTATAAAGTTTGGCCTAAATCTCTCTCATTACCATGAAACTTACTGAAAAAAAAAAGAGCCTGGCTTTTTCTTTTGATGACAAGTCCAGGGAAAAGGTGTCATGTAAAAAAAAAACTGATGTAAGAAAATCCTTTGGAAGCCTCCAGCCTGAATATCAAGTAAAGGAGAAGAGCAGGAGTGAGATGAGCTGTTCAGGCAGCGCACGCCTGCAGAAGGGGCAGCAGCATCACCATCTGCTGGAAGGAGTGAATTTAGCTAATGTACCAGTTGCCACCAAAGGAGGAGTGAGAAATGCCTTTGGCAGATACGCAGCATAATGAGAGGAACACGGAGAAATTGTACACTGCCCAGTTCACAGGAAGTGAAAAGTTTAATGGCTTTCACAGACCACAGAATAAATCTACACGGATAGTCTTAACTCAGGGTAATTTCAGATGTTTTGTATTTTCTGTATTAACTATCATTCAAATAATAAGCCCAACCTTTTTAAAATTCACCTCCCTCCTGTAAGAGGCCTCCTGCTATTGTGGAGGACTCTCTACCCAAGCAGACCCGGCGCAGGCCCCCCGTCGGTGTGATGGAGGGGTCAGGACAGCAGGCATGCATGCACTTCACGATCTGCCCATCAGTTTGGGGTGAATAAGAGCAATGAGAGTGTGAAAGGCTGATAATCGCCTCGGGAACAGATTGGGATCCTGCTGAGGAGGAATTTAGCACTTCTCTGCAAGCACCGCCTGGTCAGATGGTGCTCCTTCTCGCCGCAGCTCCGTGTGTGTGGTGCGACAGCTAACTTTCACAGTATTTCCCTGATATCTGTTCTCCTCCTCATGACCGTTGTAGTAGCTCCAGGGGTCCTGTGAGGCAGGGAATGGGAGGCCTCCCACACAGTCGGAATCGGAACTCCCTGTGGGGGAGCTGGGGAGGTGCCTCCAGGGCAGCTGTGGGAGCGTGAGGGAGTGCAGTGCTCTCCAGAAGGACTCACACCACCGCTGATGACTTCAAAGGCAACTGAGACAGAGAGAGCAGTGCCTCAGAGCACTTGGCCGCTAAGTTTGGCAGCCACAGCTTGGCTCTCGGTGCTGAGGCCTTCCAAGAGCTCATGCGGAAAGCAAGTTTCAAGTTTCTGCACGCTGATTTCACAGCCCGCGGTATCGCTGGTGGTGGTGAGAGCCCAGTCTCCACGAGGAGCTGAGGAGGGTTAGCACATCAATTAACCTCACCTTTCGTCGCTGATGAACGGTGTTGTGAGGTGTTGTAAGAGGAGAGTGCACAGATGGAGAACAGCAACAGCCATCAGGGATCCAGCAGCCACTTTTTGTTGGCTCTAGCAGTAAAAAAGGCTGGGAACTGAGGCTGAGAGAAGGATGCAATCACCAAAAAAGTCATTCCTGCTGCACTGCTCTCTTCTCATCCCCCTTCAGTACCACCAAACCTTTCCAAAGCCGTGGCCTCCCAAGGCCCTACACCAAGCCCCAGTAAAAGCCAGAGAGGAAGGCGTATTTAATTTATATTAGTGTACAGACGAAGTGGTGACAAGGCCCTCTGGAGCTTGTTGAGACAGGGAGGATTGCTCCTGGTTAGCTTGCTAACAAGCAACATGGAGAAGTTGTCACCACCAAAGATTTTAGAGCAAAGCAACTACTGTGTGGTAGCTCACTCTGGGGCAAAATAAAGCAATGCATCTGTCTTTGTGTCACGGGAGATGGCCCCTGGGTCTCCTTCACACTTTACCCACACAGTCGCTCTTCCCCCATGTCCCTGGCCCAGTGCCACCATCGCAGTCCCACGGAGCTCCCAGCTCAGCAAGGCACCTACACATGCTCTTCTGATAACACCCTTCCTATCACAGCCCTAATCCCAGGAAAGTGTGTGTCAGTGAGTTAATTCCAGTCCCTCACACCTAGCGGTAACACTCCATTTACCAAGTTTTTGTGGTATTCAATAGCGGCAGCTATCTGCGGCCCACACTCTGCAGTCTGCTGAAAGCTGGCTTTGCACTACATCACCAGAGCCTTCACCAGCATCTAATATTGGAGCTATTTTTAAGGCATTTGTGTTTTTCTTTTGCTGTAAGAAAAGACCAAAACCTTAACACTTAATGCCTCCTCAGAGCCCACAAGGCTGAACAGTGAAAATGATTATCACCAAGTGCCTGAAATTGCTACATTTTATTAAAGCTGGCATGTCACATCCAAAGATTCTGCAGCAAGCAGGCTGCCTCGTGGATGTTATTACTGTGGAATCGCAAGTGTGAGCGTGGCACCACTCTGCAAGCTGCTAGGAAGGCTGATCAGATTTCAAATCTAATAAAAGATGGGATACTGAACCCCTCCTAGCCTGTACTGCTAATTGCAAAAAGCACCAATCTGCTGATTTCAAATGCTTCAGAAGCAAATGCCCTAGCTCACAGTCCCCAGAACTTTATAAACAACATGAAATAAATCCCTACTTATAGTAAACAATGTCATCATCACCCTGTCATGCTTGATTACTGTCCAAAAAATAATGGTTAAGCATGGCAAAACATATCCCTGTGCCATCCACTTTTTAGGTGATACACCTACGTCTGTATTTTCAGCCTCTGGTGGTGTTACCCTTCTGTAGCCTGTATGGTCATGGACTCCTGGGTCAGACTGGACCCAACAGGTGCTCTGAGAGTGGAGATGAGATTTTGTCAGTGCATCACTAACACCATGATGGTTTACAAAGATGACATTGTTTACTATAAGTAGGGCAGCATTTTGCTGCCAGCAAGGCCCAGGAATAGCAAAAGCAAATTCCCTCAGGTTTTATGCCTTGTGGTAGATCGACGCTGGTGCCTAAGATGATGGAAACAGAGAAAAATTGCCTTGTTACAATATTTCAGACTCCCTCTATTTTGTGCCCTTCCAGCTTTTGACTTGATTGCCCATCATGCAGATTTTCCAGTGTCTAGTAAGTCATGAAGGTGTAGTACATGCTTCTGTCTCTTCTTTTTGTCCTGTCATTTCTTATCCTTACATCACTTGAAAGAACTTCATCATCTTCATGATGCTTATCTTACCGCCAAGGTCGGAGCTAGTCAATGAATTTATATATATATATATGAATATATATATATATATTAGGGGTATGCTCAGCCACAGAGACAAAGACACAAATCAGATGATCATGGAAGAAGGTAGGCTGTAAGAAATCATTGTGTGGTGGAAATATATTTGATTTATACCAGGAACCATGTCCTTCCTGTCAAACCTTTTTTCAGAAAGCAGAAATAACTGATTTGAATGATGAAGAGCATAAGGCTCCCTTCCAAAAGTTGCCACTATATTTCTTTAATATAGAGGTTGGGGTGTATTTAGAAACGTCTTCCAGAGTAACACTTTGTATTTAAGTGAGGATCTCCAGAGAGTGTTAATTCTGAAAGCAAATATGATATTACAAGGGAAGCTACTTGTAATTCACAACAGCAACTGAACTAACATCAACTTCTTCTCCGAGTATTTACAGTTGCAGAATAATAGCAGTGCAGGAACATGCCTAGAAATAAGTCAGCATTCAGGCCTGTACCTTCTGTTGTTCTGCACTCTGGATAGTCACTTAAAACAATGAAAAATGTGTATTTATCATTGCAACTCTAGGTGAAGAGCATGCTGTGTTCGTTTCATGAAGGCATGACTGCAAACAGCTCAGTTCTGTGGCAAGCCAGGCTTAAAGTGCTTATTCATTTAGGACACAGAAAGCTGATGCCAGTATTCTCAGTGTGTTCTTTTGTGGTAAAAAGCCAAGAAGACACTTTTGTCTGAAAGTAACATACTTTCTATTATTTCCAATAATGAACATTCAGAACTGTTTTTCTTGTTTTGTTCAACTCAGTTATCTAGGTATGACATTAAGTAACGCCAAGCAACAACACTTGTGACAGAAGCACAAATTATAAACAGATTAAAAAAATAATCTAAGTGATGTAGAAATCTAAGTTTGTGGTTCAGTGAATATGCTATTTAAGATAAGACTTGCAGAGGTGTTTATGTATCTGAATATTCAGACAGACATCAGGATATACAATTGCACTAAACCAAAAATGGCAATCAAGTGCCTGGACTGTGTTCTGAGGCACCTAATTAACACCCATGAAAATCTGAATTTTGTATTTTCCAGACATTTTTACTCACTGTCCCTTCAGTTATGTGTCATACTGGACCGCAAAACAGAGACCTCTCCTGGGGAGGTACCAGTAGTTTTCAAATGAATACTCTGTCCTGGTTCACAAGGGCTCCCAGTGGTCACCCTAACAATGATGATACCTTCCAATAATTATGACATGATGATAAATAGGGTACCATGTTCTGATTTAAAAGATTTTCAGTATGAATCTCTTCTGATATTACTGCCCCTGGGAACAACTGTGTGTTCTTACCCTAATCACACCAAGGAGTCAGATTAAGTGATTCCAGTGTTTTCACACATCTGGGAAAGACGT
This sequence comes from Aythya fuligula, assembly GCF_009819795.1. Lineage (NCBI taxonomy): Eukaryota > Metazoa > Chordata > Aves > Anseriformes > Anatidae > Aythya > Aythya fuligula. The sequence goes on from NC_045559.1 coordinate 196,626,044, forward strand.
TTCAAGAGCAGGAAAAAAAAAAAAAAAAGAAAGAAAAGAAAAGACTAAATGATTTATCACCTGGAGAGAAGAGATTTTAAAAACAAAACAAAAACAAACAAAAAAAAACATGCAGGTGTTTATACATTTAAGTAATATCAAATGTCTGCTACAGAGGAAATGTCTTTACATGTGGTAAGACTGACCCAGACTTTCAGGTACAGGTCCCTAGCAAATGGATAGATTTCATCAGCGCTGTATAGCTGAGGTTCCAGCTATTGCAATGGCCAGTTATGGGCTGCTCAGTGCTGATGAGAACTGAATTTTGTACTCTGGTGTCCACAGATATAAGGGTTTACCAATGGGACTACAGGTTTCCCCATCATCCCAAAAATTAATAAAACTCCAATCACAAAGCTCTGCCCAAGAAGAGTTTTTACTATGAAGAGGGAGAAACGTCAAAGACTTTGTGATGTCCACTTAGGGCTTTGGCTTGTGAAGGAATTTCAACAGAAACAATGGCAGTGCTACCTACAATGGCATCAAATTCGGGGAAAGTGACAAGTGACCAAGACCTGCTGTTGCTCAAGAGTGCCAGACAAGATTTCCTTGCATTGACAAGGGGCAATCAGTGGGCTCAACATACAAATGAAGCCTGCAGTTCTTGGGCTTGAATACAGTGCTCAGCATAAACCCACAAACTGGCATCCTTGCAAAAGAGACTGCTCGCATTTTTCATCACTCTCTTGCATTCAGACATCAGAGCAAGTGACTAAGTTTGACACAGTAAATCATCTGAATACAAACTATATAATTGTTTCTGATTTTACATGGAAAAAACTTGGATAATATTGAAAAGGGTATCAGAGACATTTGAATAATGTTGTATTAAAACAAGTCAAGCTCATGAGCAACAGAAAACACAACACTAGGAAAAAGCAAGATATGTAATAGTGTCAGGAGGTACCTCTTCACCAGAGAGTTCACCGTGTCCCATTTGATTCAGAAGCCATTACCCTGCATCTGTATGTTAACGAAGCAGCTGTTCCACTGCTAATTGCTCTTCCGACAAATTGCTTTTTTCCAATTAAGATTTTATTATAGGATTTATCATCTCAAACAGAAATAGATGTATTTCAATTTTAGAAAGACAACAGAATGGTGCAATTATCCCCCAGTCTTCCAGAAGGGCATAAATCAGAATCCATAATGTCAAGGTTTTACAAGTTCTTTAGAAGTTGAGCAGACATCTAGGTATACACTTCTTCTGTCAATGTCTGCCTCCACAAGGATACTCAGATTAGCCTGTTTCAATTGGGTTGCCTCAAGCCAGGCATTTAAGTCTTTATCTAGGCATTTAGGCAAATGGCTTGATTTTTCAGAAATGCTGAATGCTTACAAACCCCATCCCCATTGAAGTCTGGAAGTCTCACATATCTGATTCCACAAGGTGAATTAAAGTAATAATTACTTTTTTTTTTTTTTTTTTTTTTTTTTTTTTTTTTAAAGTCCTCTACTATAAGGCTGTCTCTCAAAATGGTATTTTTTATGGTCACTTTTACATGATCTGAAACTGAGTAAATTGAAGTCAGCAACACCTAAGGAATATGGGATCTGAAGAACCTCCTAGTAAGTGTACATCTCAAAGTTCCTGCAGTGGTCCAACATGGCTGAAGTACATTTCTCTGCTTCTTGTTTCTCAACAGAAAGTAACTTCAGAAAGTAACTGAACACTGAGTTAACTGCAAAAGCTGTGTAAGTGCGGTGTCCTCAGGTGGAAGATGGAGGTATTGATAAGCCTCCAGCATTGTACCAGGATCCCAGTTCATGCAGGTCCTCAGGTTTGCAAGTAGCCTCACTGGAGACAGAAGAACAGCTTCTGTGCTGGGCAAGAATGAGTTTAACTTTGCGGCACTGGAGGAAGCTGTGATACCTGGGACCAGGGGTGTTTAAGTTAAAACTAAGGAGGAGAGTAAAGCATTATTTGGTAAAAAATAATAATAATAAAAAAAAATAATTGAGAATTCTGCAGACACGTGTAATTTTGTGAGGATAGCATTTCTAAGACACTGTATTTGTTTCAGGAAGACAAGAGAGGAAAAATTCTGACATCTATTTTTTATATTTATTCTTTGAAGAAACTGTGCTTTATAAACATCTCCCCAGCTCACAGAGATGTCATAGAAAATTCATGCAGTATGGAGGTGTGATCCCAAGTTTTATGAACTTAAGTACTGGACTATATACATCTTACAAAATACTGCTACCAAGACCCTAAAGCTGTGCGCACTCACTGGACTGGATGAATAATGTTATTTTATCTTCAGAGGAAAGCCAAATGGTTACCACAAAAATAAAGTATTTATCATCCTTGCAGAAAGATCTGAACACCAATTTCCTGTTCAGAAATAGGGTGCACAGGCAAACCAGAAGAGTTTCAAGGGCGCAGCTGCTTCATCCTATTGCTCACAGTAAATGTCTCTGTGAGAAGCCAAATATCAACCAGCAATAGTACACGAGCTGAAGGGCTACAACTGCAACAAGGATGGCCAGTCAGAGACAGCTGCCCCTCTATTGCCAGTGCTTAGGAATGATTAAGGGTAAATTTATTTTCAAATTAGTTATTTTTTGTTGGTGTTCTGTTTATGAACATAGAAGATGCTTCATTTTTTAAAATTTCAAAACAGTGAATTTTCTAAAGAGATTTCAGGGGCTTTTTAGACAGCTGGAAACAACTCTGACAGCAAATTTATAACTGGAAAAATGTAACTACTTTAAATACAAACGTGGTAATAACCATCCATCTATCAAGCACCAGATTAGAGTAATGGATTACAGAGAAGAGCCACTTTAGTTAATCAGGTTGGACTTTGTAATATTTTTGTGTTCCATAAATAATTTCTAACAGGAGCTTTACTGTTAGAGACCACTTTGAGCAAATGGTGAAAATAAGTCTGTCCTCTGCTTTGTCAGAAAGTATCAAAGGAAAAGACACACTGATGGATACCTCTGCCCTTTGAAGCAAACTATTAGAAAATCAATCTTGTAAAAGATGACCTGCACCAGTACCAAGGAAGACCTAGCAGCTACAAAATCATACACTGACTGTCTGAAGTAACAAGGCTAAAAGGGGCAAGTCACAGAGATGCAAATCTGGTTATTTTCTTCAACTTAAAAGGAAAAAAACAATCAATCAGTCAATCAAACAAACAAACAAACAAACAAAAAAACATCATAGAAAAACACTAAAACTTTCAAGGTCTCAGGCATGACTTGAGAATACAATGTTCACTAAGGCACTTTGCTGAATGTTATACTAGGGGTATATGATTAAAGGGTATGATTAAGTGGTCATGTAAGAAGAGCATGGGTATTTTTATGTACTGGTTTTTACCAAAATTGCCTATAATACATCATATTAAGCTGAAGTATGGCAAAGCCAACAAAATTTATAGAGACTAAGGAAAGTAAGTTTCCTTAATTATGTAAAATCTTGGATTCCCTAGAAACATTATTCTGGGCTACCCTTAGGAAATGCATCAATAATATAGTAACAGCAATAAGTTAAAATGATGAATCCATTTATGGCAAAAGAATCTGAAAAGCTTAGAAACACTGCAGTCCTGATGCCTTCAAGCTTCACATGCCCTTCAGGAAGATGCAAGCCTTTCAGGAATGTGTGTTGTGATGATCAGAAACTCAATGTCATTCAGTGAGATGCGTGCCGCCAAAGAGGCATTCCCCTGATGGATAGGTAGTGCAGAGTTGAAGGCAGTAGGCAATTAGTAAACAGCACATCATGCAAGACAAAATTCTGTCTGAAGTGATCTGGCAAATTTCTGCTGTTACGGAAAGTGGTAATGGAATGTAATGGCCACATATATCAGATGAGGTCTCAGTCATTAAGATCTCACCCAAGAGAAGAAAACACAATAAAATGGGCAGTCTTTAATCCACATAACACGAAAGGATAAACACTGAGGTGATTCTGCCAAGATTTACATCCATGGTTCCAGGAAATCAAGGTATTTTTGGCTTGATGGGTAAGGTTAATAATCAATCTCGTCTGGCTGCTCACGTATCTTTCATCCTGAAATATTCTGTAGCACTTAAAAATAATATACAAATCGAAATTTCTATTCATAGGAACATTCACTCCTACTCTTCACAGTTAAAGAGCTCATAGCACATGCTAAGAAGTAATGGACAGGGGCAACTTGATGTTTTATGGCCAGTGAAGATCATTTTATGCTACCTGTAACATTAAATAACCATACAGTTATCCAAGCTCTTCCACCAAGAAGTAAACAACTCAGTCTGGCTCTTGGGTTTCTGTAGCTTTCTTTCTCTTGCTTGGAGTGCAGGCCATAAACAAAATGGGGATACACTGAAATTAGGCACAGGATGAAAAGACAATCTTTGATACAGAGCAGGGTAAACACATCCCTGTCAACTGTTATTAAATACTTCAGTATTAGCCACTACCTCAGGAACACAACAGCTCCTCTGATAGATCTATAATGAACGCAACTGAAGTTGCACGCAAGTCCATGCTCTAAGGTTGCATCTTCAAAAAAAGAAAAAAAGAAAAAGGATTAAGTAAAAAATCTCTTCCATGTAATTGGTTCCTATTTCATGAACTGTAGCTTTTGTGAACTCAGGAACTAGCCACAAGGACTTCTAAATATCTATAATATCTATGGCCAAAACCAATAAGGATGCATGGGTTTCACAAGAAACAATGAGCCTTGCCTTCCGATGTACATGCATTTTTAATTCATGTAACCCATACTTTGCCCTTCATTAATCTCTTCTCAGTTTCTTTGCTTACCTGAATATTATCTCCTCTCTAACACTGTTAAGACAATAACAATATTATTTGAGAGAACTGAGTGGTTCATTGAGAGTAATGTAGTATTATACTTCCAAAAATGCCCAGTACTGGATGCTTCCTATGGAGGTGCACTGTAACCATCATCTGTAGAAGACTAGACTCCATGGAGGAAAATAGACTTTTTAACTCTATCATAAGCATACAATTCTTTTCCCTTTTCCCCCAAAGCATAAAATCTGATATCACTTACCATTTTTTCCTCCCAACTGTAACTGTGACCGTAATATATATATTATATATATATATATATGATTTATATATTTCCCCCTGAAATAGTTCTACTTCACATCACCAGAATTTCTGAAAACAGCTCTGGGAAGCTCTAGTACTATCACCCTGCCTGAAAGAGGATAATACCCTCAGGAACCTAAGAGTAAACCATATCTTTTAAACCATACTCTGTCAAGCCTATCAACTTCCCAACATGAGAAGAAAAAGGGCTGCTTGTTATTTAATAGTTGGAAAGGCAAGTGACTGAGGTTCATGGATCTGACCAAGAGTCACTGCTGCTTAAAAATAAAACTGTGGGATTCTAAGTGAATACTTTTTTTTTTTTTCTGAAGCTCAAATTCAAAAAACTAAATTTAATTTCCAGACTGATAAATTTGACTAAAAGCAGAAAATACGCAGAAGACTACACCATGACGACATAGGTTGACATCTCCAGCAAAGAGGAGAGACAAGCACTCATCTGTCCCCCAAATTATATTTCATCAGTGAAACAGAAAATAAATGTGCGCCTCATAACGCAACTTTGCATCCAGAGTAACTTCCTGGGAAGTCAGCAGATTTTTTGTTACTGAAAAACTTTTTTGTTACTTTTTATTACAGAAAGCTTAACCTGAAGAGCAATCTTGATGAAGTTATTAATAGCTACAAGAGTAAGGTAAGTGAAATAAGCTCTTTTATATAAGAAATCTGCCCATATTCACACTAAACAGGAACTATTGGTTCAGTATATCACCAGGAATGCTAGTTAGCACTTCTGAACAGATCATCTCAAAGTATCTTTACAGAAAAATTAAAGGAGGTTTCTGGACCTGGGAAGACACATTTGTCCTGCAGGTCCCAAGGTATTTTGGAGATGTGTCACTGTCGATCCTGCTTAAGCTTATATCCCCTATCCAGCTTGACAAAGACTGGTTTGGGTACTTTGCTTAAATTTAAACAGCAGAATCATCTTCAGCAGCAGTAAGTAGCAGACCTAAGGACACAAGTAATGACCTTCTCTACACCTAGCAGAAAGAAGAAAAAAAAGAAAAAAAAAAAAAAGAAGCCATAAACAGCAAAAGATCACATACTCTTCCAGTTTCTAATGCTACTGTAAGAAAATTCAACTTCCAAATTTAAATATATTGTGAAGAATTTGCCAGGTGTGTGGATGGACTATTTGTTGGTGAATTCATACTCAAAGTATGAATTACTTTGAGTGAAGTAGCTGGCCATTCTATCTCTTCCTAACTTCATGGTGAAGGTAGTACCCGAGACCTTTCCTTTCTCCCTTCTGCTGGCTAATCATGAGAGAAGGGCAGAGGAGGTGAGCACCTCTGTGTGCTGCTTCCTTTTGAGGAAGCAAAGCAAGCCCTGGCCATTCCCAGAACTAACTCCTGAACCTGATGGCTGCTCTTCAGAGACTAAATCAAATGCCACAGCTAATCCATCATTTCACTGCAACAGGACTTTCCCTAAGAAGCACACACGGAAGGCTCTGATACAATAGTTGCCTGATTACACTTCTGAGAAAACCCCATTTCTTCTTTTTTCTTTTTAAGAAAAAGTGCTCTGTAGTACAAAACCTTGACAAATCCTACTTGTTGCTGCATAGACAGACTACAGTAAAAGCTCTCCTCTTTTTCCAAGGTGCTCTTCCTCCATTTCGAACAGATCTATGATTCGCTGGACAGCGAACCATTGACTGAAGCACCCAAATGCTAGCAGGAAGCCTGTTTAGGAGTAGGTGCATAGGAGTTCTACACTCCCATTAGCTTCTGCGAGATTGATTTCCTTTACTTATGCTGCCTTGCATGACAAATTGTTCTTGATGCAGAGGCTGATGGAAACATGAATGGCCCCACTGAGGATTCTCTTTATTAAGGATGTATGAGAGGATGCACAACTTGTTTAGCTGAAGGAGAATGACTCAATCCCTTCTGACATTAATGTAAAAATCCTTTAAAGTGTAGGTCAGTCCCTTGGTTATTTTAGGGACCCTGACAGCATAATATTGGTTCTTTAAGCTGTAAGTTTTTTTTGTTTGTTTTCTTTCAGAAATGCCCTTTCCTTTAGGAAACTCCAATTACTACTCATTAGGGCTAGATATTACTAAAAGACTGAACTACAGCCATCCTATGAAACTACCCCACAGCCTTACAATATGTGATGAGATATATCAATAACCTTCTGAATGTCCTTAATCTCAGGAGTGCCATTATTGCTCTTTGATAGGTTTGAAACAGAAGTATAAAGAAGACAGGACAGCACATTTTACATTCCCCTTTGCATTACACATCACCAAATTTACTTATCAGAAGAATTATGATGGTTCCAAAAAAGAAAAAATAACCTTGGATGTCTGACTGAACAAAATCTGTGCATTTTCCACCTCTTTAAAGTCAGTCAAGGAGCTTCTCGTATTCGTTCTTTGAGGCTTTAGGCAACTGATATTCAGGAAACCAAAGATTTCATTATGATTTCTTGTATTTTCAGTAATGGTTTGATGGAGATTAACCTCTGGGTTACAATGAAAGCTCTCATGTCTTCTGTTTGCAATGACTAAAAGAATTACCCAGCTGCATAAGATTATTCCCTTTAATGAAACTGAAAAGGTAACACAAAACTTTTATTGTACAAAGCCAGACAATACCATATATTGTCGTGCTGAATTGTGAGACAGACAGAAGGACAGAAAGACAGCCATAAGCAAGGTGGGGGCAATCAAACAAATTACTGCAGTTTAAAGACTTATTACTGACCAACAGTAATGTACTGAGTGCATGCTCCATCCCTGCTGCAAGTGCAAAGGAAAGCATGTAAACTTCAGCTACCCTCATGGTGATTTTTGCATTGTAATGAGTCAAGAGCATTTGATGTCGATCACCATGCTCTGCTGATGAGAGTAATTCATTAACCACAGCAGCTGTAGTATTTACATCTGTCAATACCTTCCTCCTACACAGAGCTGGGAAGAGTTGTCAAGGAAGGCATCACTACAGTGAGGAAGGACAAATGAAACAAAAGACATTTCAGACAAAAAAAAATCAATACGCAGGGTGAATAGAGAGGCCAAAGGAAACGGTAATTAGATAACGTGCTATAAATGTACTCTGTATAAGCAGAGGGAGAAAAAAAAACATGCTCGAACAACTAGTGAAGGGAAGAGGACTCAGAAATGTAATTGTGGTTAACTAGAGGCAGTTCTGTCATTGTGGGAGAGGAAATAATGTCAATAATATCTCTGGACTTGAACTGCCAGTCTCCAAAGCAGTCAAAACTATCTAAATAGAAGTGACTTATATCACCCATTTTAATTGTGATTTAAATCAGCAAGAGGGAACAATTCATTTAAATAATCAATTCTAATCTTGTTTTGCAGCAGCACTTTTTATGTATTTCCCTAAAGTGAGTTTTGGTCGAGTGACTGGTAACCATTAAAATACACTAACTTGTGACTAAACTGTAACTACACTAAATTGGGCACATTTTTCTAACCAGGACTGTATGTTAAATCTGCACATATTTTAGAGAAGTTCTATGCCTTATTATGCTAGATTTGAGAATTTTATATTCGCTAGATTATTTTTATTACTTCACTTTATATTTTACTCCTGTATCAAGTCACACTGGGAGGCAAACTAGAATTCAATTACCAAGTCCATAAACAATTTTTGAAAGTTACGTGTTACTTACTAAGAAATGATAGATTAATTGTAGGAGATATGCAATAAAAACTAACTGATTTATTAGGTCAATGAAATGTTCGTCAGCAAGCTGAGCTGCTGGTTTCTAGCCACGGTCTGTCTCAAAATTTCGTTTTTTGTGAATCTCAGTCTGTGCCTCTCTAATCTAGTCTGACACTTAGACAAAGCCATTTTCTTCCTTTTTGTACTTCAAACATGTTTCTGCAGAACAGGACACCAAAGTGAACTACCAGGAAAAAACAAAACAAAACAAAACAACAACAACAAAAAAAAAAACACAATCAAACACAACACTAAAAAGAAAACTAAAGTAAAGGCTCAGACTAAAAAGAAATGGTTCCATTCACTGACTTGGTGACATCCAGACATTTGGCAACAGGACCTGCTCTGAACATGGAGGAATTTTTAGCTTTGTCAGAGGGCAGTGCTCAGGAACATGAGCCCATCTGCCACATGTGATGCTCTGGGAATGGGAGCTCTCCTATGGCTCTCCTATAGCCTGCACAAGAGGCACATGAGAAATTTTGAACATTTTGGTAATTTTGGATGCATTTGCTACCAAATTTATGCAAAGATCATGACACTGCCAATCGTATCTGTCAGCATATAAACATTACTGGATTGCTCTAGGAGAGAGAAGAAAATGGCAATGAGATCAGTGTATAAACAGATTCATTATGCAAGATATCCTTGCTCTTCTGTGATGATGCTGCTATGTGAGGCATCAACAAGTATATCGGTTTTTAGGCATTTGTAATACAGGGGTGTTAGGGAACTTCACAGAAATTTACTACTCATCTTACAGGAAGCTGGCTGAATCCATACAGTACCAAATATCAATATATCAGTTTTACAGACTGTGAATAGATTGGGATCATGCTGGTCATCAGAGTGACACGGTGAATAAGGCGTATTATAGGATTTGCACAGATGTGTTCTGGCTTGCACTCAGTGAATCCCAGCTCAGAGCCAGGGGAGGCCACATGAAGCAAGCCATCCCAGTGGGGTGAGCCCATTTCGGTGCCCTGTGGGCAGGCTGCAGCCAAGGGACCCCACAGCCTCCTCCCTGGGCAACAAGGGGCTCTTCTCAGGCACAGAGCATCCTCCTAACAGCACCCACAGCCCACTGCAGGCATTTCAAATGCAAATGTGGTTAATTGTACTTAATGATGCACCATACTTCTGTTTGAATATTTACCAGTTGAGTTCAAGGTACTTAGTATTTTAATGCCCCTGCCCTGAGCACTGAGCAAATGGAAGCAGCATAACATGTGAAGGGGCACAGAGGCCACCGGTCTTGCCTAATGTGTGCTACTGAACAAATGTGACATAATTGCTACTACCAAAAGAATTAAGTGAAAAAAAAAAAGCCAATTCTCATTCACACGTTATCTTTATGCTGGAAATTTTGAGTGTTTTTTCTGCGTGTGCGTAAGGTTTTTACTGGATTGTGCAATGGGTGAGGATTCAAAACAGCTCAGAAGTCATTAACAAGAGAAGACACAACTGTGCCTTATCTTAAGCTGCTGCAGAGAAAATGACTGACATGAGGAAAACAACAACATAATAATGGGATGTAAGCAGCTGATGTTTCATGACAAGACCGATTCTGCTCCAAATCTGGATCTGTGTTGTAAAAAACAACCAAATCAAATAAAGCACACTTCCCTCACCTCAAAATGAAGATTTCATACAGCTCTCTGCTTATTAACCTATTAATTGTGTGCAGAACCAATGCAGTCAGAGGGCACAAACAACTGCTGGTGGTTTTTTTAAACACAATCACAGGGTGTAAGGGCTGTTTGGAAAATGTAACACATTGTGTTCAGTAATGCTACTAATTATAATACTGGAATATCACAATTGTACTCATTCTGAAAGACAGCAGTAATTGCTGCCTCTCTTCTGGACTGGGACTTGTTGACTTTTTAAATTGTGTCAAATCTAAACTCCTGGGAGGACTGCCGAGCATCAAGTATAAGGGAAACAGCAGCATGGCTGCTCCACTACCTCTGCTTTTAGGATCTCTGGTCATCACCATACTTCTTTTCTACTCAAAATGTCGTCAGATCTGGATAAAATGAAAGGGATCAGTCCTGATAATTTAAAAGTCACTCTCAGGATGACATTTCTGAGTTTTAATAAAGCTTACATATTTAGTTACATTTATCTTGAGTTATTAACTGTACTTATCAACCGTCCCTGTCATCAGCACATTCTATAGAATACTCTGCATTATTAATGGGACTGAAAATTGCATTTTTAATGTAAAGTACTAGCAATATTGAGCTTTTCCTTGCACTAATTCAGAATAATACATCCAATTATATGTCTAAAACACAAATGACAGAGCTGTATCAGACAAGAATATTCCTAAGTATGTGTTATTCCCATTTTTTCTCAAGCACTTTTCTTTTTTTTTCCTTAACTTACAAGTAACTGAGTAATGTCTACATATATATATATATATATAACACTGCATCTTTTTTTATTACTATTTTTCCCCACTTTTGCTATTCAGTCATTAATAATGCAAGAGACGAATTCTATGCTGACCTTTAAGACATATAATCCTAACTGAATCATCTGAGTTACACCAATTTGCAGTCAGTAGAGAATTCTGTTTTCAGGAACCATGCTATATTCAACCCACATTTATTGCACATTCTCCTTTTGCAATAATGAAATCAAATTTCTTTGTAAGTACAAACACAGCTGAAGAGATTTAAAACCCTTAGATCAGAATATACAAATCACTTTCCCACAGAATGGAGATTTTGTTCTATTTATTGATTTTTAAAACATTCAGTGGGGAGATACATTAGCCTCCTCTGCTGTTTCTTGTTTCTTCTTTTGTATCTAGCTTCAGCCACAAACTGGGACAACCCTAAATAAAGTTACGGTAAGAAACATGATTCCAGTAAGAAAGATTACTCTGCAGTTTTTTTGCTTTGGTGGGAAATTGTGTATTCAAATTGAAAGAACAAACCCTCTCATGGTACAAACTCAAAGTGCAAAGACAGACCATGAGTTCCTTTTTTCAAGCAGGTAAGAAGATAAGCAGGTAAGCAGAGATGAAAAACTTCCTTCTCTTCATCCTGATTTTCTGCAATTGTAAAATATAACTTTTATGGAAAAGACACTGTAAAGACAAATGTAATGGTTTTCCATTCTCCTAAAAAGCTCTCAGATCCTGACCATGTCTTACCCTGTCTTGTTCCTGGAGCCCATCCTAGTGGATGAGATAGCCAGCTCAAAACCACAGGACAGAACCTCTCTTCAAGGAACTGATTTTAGTGTGAACTGATACAACTGTTATTGCTCTGGACATGACATTACAGACCTTGGTGGCTGCCTCTGAGAACCATACGTCAGACTTTGCAGAATAAGTGAATGAGGAAAAAAAAGAAAAGAAAATATTTTGGTGAAAAAGAATTTGAAGATCCTATTGGCATCCTTACTCTAGATACTAAAGGACTAAATGTAGCCTGCATTTCCACCTACTTTTCCAGAATGACAAAAATACCACTGTGTTGCAGAAACCCTTATGTGGACAAAAAAAAAAGAAAAAAAAAAAAAAAGATTTATAACTTTGGGCTTCTAACAGATGTCAGTGAAAGGCCTTTTAGAACGCCTTCGAAAAAACTCAATACGCTTTATCAACTGGGCTACCCAATTCATTTGTAGAATGCCACATTGGTTCTGGAGACATTGGTATCCTTTACAAAAGCTACACTACTCTACTACTCCACTGCTAGTATGTACTACACTAACTGCTGTTTTAGGTTTACTGGCCTGAAATTCCTGGCGGCATCTTTGTAGCTTTTGTTGAAGACTGCTACCAAACACTCTAGGTTACAGAAAACTGAATTCTGGATTGGGAGGTAGTAGCCTTATAAAAAAAAACTAAGACTACATAAATTTGTGAGATGGAAACTTGTAGAAAAGGTACCATGTACCACAGTGGGAAAAGCTATAAACAGCACTTCTGGTTGAGACTACCTTTGAAAGAAAACACATTAGTCATTTTTGAAATAGTCTAATAATGATAGCAGAGAAAATGATGCTGTAGGTGAAAAGACCTTTCTTAAAACAGAGCCCAAAGCAAATCTAGAGTAATTCCACCATTTAGCTCTCTTGTTAAAGTACAATCTCAAAGATGTAACTGTCTTGCACAGATACCTTTGTTTAAAGAAAAAAAAAATTGTTTCAACCTATATGTGAAACACATAGGGAACGACTAAAGTGACTTAACATGCAAAGTACATTGTCTATCTTGTCTTATACTAAGGAAGTGACTAGAATCTCTAATGAAGCCAAGCACACCTCTCTCTTTCATATGCTCAAAATGCCCTACTTTCCTAACAGCATTGCCTGCACTAGAAACATCACCCATGCAGAACTGCTCCTCGTACTACGCTGCACGCCTTTCCAAAAAAAAATTATCTACAGCAGCAGACTCCAGTTTATTCACAGGAGTGTTTTTATTGGATCCTCCTCTCCTTTATCCTCGTACAAACTTGAGTTGAGAATAATGTGCATATGCGCTCTGCTTTCTCTCCAGGAGTTGTTGGTATTTTCTATGTGCTGGCACCTGGGGAATATTTTTTTTGAAAGCCTCAGGCAAACTGTCTCTAAGATTTAGACATTCCTTTTATACTGGAGAGTTTGTGCCTCTCCTTGAGCAGTTCAAATGCTGCAGTATAAGGTATGTCTTTTGGGTGCTGCCTTGTAGCAGTTAATAAAAGTCAAATCTGAGAACCTTAAGATAAACACAGCAACAAGGATGAAAACAATAATAAACAGGGAAAGGTGTGCATGGACATTTTAAATGTGTATGGCAATGAATCCAGGATACAGTGGCTCTTTCTCCATATAAAAATAATGCGACAGTATTCCGATGTCCTGTTGAACAATGAATTTTACAAAGCTGTTTCTCACAAAATACAACTACAAGTGCTAAAGATTCTTCCCCGGTGACCTTTTGGCACCAGACTGCCAGGTTAACTTCAATGTAAAACAATTCATATCTTTCATCTTATGCTACAAAAATCCAGCAGTGAACACACTAAGTATTTTTTTTTTTTTCTGGTAAGATTAAATTAAATATTAGTTTAATATATGACACAAGATTCAGGCAGGCTATAGCTTATGCAGTGCATCTCATCTGTATCCGCACCCTCAGTCCTAGTGAACCTGTAGCATTAGAATTAAAGTGCCACAAATATGGTTGGTTCTGTAAAAGAAATGACCTATAAAAAGTTTGCTCTCAAACCCAGATAACCAAAGAGTTATAATATATATTAAAAGGGAAAAAATAATAATAATAATTAAAAAAACAGTTAATGTATATGCTGTGACTTCGCTGACTTTTCTGCTGAGTATCATAAAATTGATGCTTTTTAAATATGGAATGCCTTATTTTCTCTCATTCAGGGCCAGCCCGAAGTGGTTTGTTCCAGAATGCTAAACTATATACTGTGTGATGGAAGATTGTCCAAGAAAAAAAACCAACATATATATATACATATATATATGTTTTTATGAAAAGATCCTACAGAGGTAGAATCATAGACTCACTTAGGTTGGAAAAGACATTCAAGTCCAACCTGCTGTGTGACCTTCCAAGTGTCATCACTAAACCGTGTCCCTTAGTGCCACGTTCACGTCTCTAAAATACCTCCAGGGATGGGGACTCCACCACTTCCCTGGGCAGCCTGTTCCAATACTTGACCAACTTCTCCATGCAGAAATTCTTCTTAATATCCAAACTAAACCTCTCTTTGCACACCCAAAATCTTTTTGTTACGAAGAAGAAATAAGACAGAATGGTTTGAAGCCCCATACACCGTCGCTTCTGCCACAAAGCATACATGTAGACAATCTACTTTTTATGTCTGTTAGCACAACTAAGTGAGCAGATCTTTGTTTCCAGATTTCCCAGTGGAGAAAAACCTCAAACACAAACTTAATGTGGAGCAAAACAATGCCGGAGAGCTCTTTGTGGCATGTGTGTGCGTGACAAGGTGTCATAATGACAGACTGACGAGCAGGCTCAGCCTCTGCTAACCTCCTTCACCTTGTCACAGAGACATTAATCAGGCTTTGCTCTTCTGCAAGGATTTCAGGATGTTTTGGTCAATGTCAACACTGTGAAAATGAGAAGTTTGCCCTTTTATTAAACTTGCCTTGAGAGACATCTTCACCAATTATGTCTAGGGGCCGTTCAGAAAAAAGCTCCAACTGTATGTGATTTGTACTAAAGTACTTGACAGCATAAAAAATGACCAATGACTCACAGAGTTCTCCTTCCTGTGTTTTACTGTCTCTTTATATCTTGTTCAAAAGTACTATGCAAACCTATATTGTTCGTCATTAATCCACCTCCTAACAGCTTACTGTGGAGCTGAGGAAAGCTACTTGAGAGCACTCTGAAGCTGCACTCCTTGTTCTTTGTAATCCCAGCAGTAATTTTGATCAACCGAAGTACAATACTGGGACTCAGGTTCAAGACATTCATTTTAGGTTTTAATACCAGGAGAGGGTTGCTTCCAGCATCCAGAGGCAGCAAAAGAGAAAACCACAATGAAGTGTTATCAGTATGGCCAACCTGGAGAATTCAGGAACTATGAGGTTGCTCTAAGCAGCATGCGATTTGTAAGCAAATGTAAGCAATAAAACACATGGGGTGGGCTGGTAATCTCTCTTCTCATTTTCATTGATTTCTGATTACAGCCCCTGGACCTCACAACATGAAAGTCAGCAGACATTCCCCATCTCCCTTCTTCAGAGTCTTCTCCATCTTTAACTTATTCTGCACCACAATGGGAACAAAGAGAGCCCAGGGTGGATATGCTTCTCCTGCACTGTCTGCTCTGAGTTCGTAGTACTGGGACGCTGTCCCAGCTGCTACCAAGCTGCTTGTGTTTTGTATGGAAGATTATAAAAGCTTCCTCTCCATCACACACCTTTCCTATCACCAAACCTTCCCGTCTATCACTCATCTCCTGGCCTTCTTCTCCCCACACCTATGCACACAGACGATGCTGAGGCACTTGCTGTGTGGTATTTTTGAAAATGTTAAGACTGATCCAGAACCCTGAACAACAGCAGTTTGTGCAGTGTTTGGATGTCAGCCCGTACCTTATGCCTACACCTACACAGCCTCACTTAGCCAGACTCTGCAATGCTCCCCATGTCGCTAGTTAAGTGCTGACTGGCTGGCTGAGTTTTATCAGCATAACATGATTTAAAACTTTATGGCCTTTGACACACAATTCATATGAGCATTGAAGAAACTATGTTAATGGAGTCATGTGGTTACAGCCCAGAAGTTAAGATAGTAAATCACAGAATCATCACAGAATAGCTTGAGTTGGAAGGGACCTTCAAGATCATTTGGTTACAACTCACACCTCCCACCACACCACTTGCTCAAAGCCCCATCCAGCCTGGCCTTGAACACCTCCAGGGATGGGGCATCCACGGGTTCTCGGGGCAACCTATCCCACTGCCTCACCACCTTCCTAACCTCTAATCTGAATCTCCCCTCTTTTAGGTTAAAGCCATTGCCCCTTACCCTATCACTACACCCCCTGACAAAGAGTCCCTCCCCAGCTGTCCTGTAGCTCCCTTTAGGTACTGGCAGGCTGCTGTAAGGTCACCCCGGAGCCTTCTCTTCTCCAGGCTGAACAACCCCAACTCCCTCAGCCTGTCTTCACAGTAGAGGTGCTCCAGCCCTCTGATCATCCTTGTGGACCTGTTCTAACAGACCCACATCCTTCTTGTGCTGGACGCAGCACTCCAAGTAAGGCCTCACAAGGGCAGAGCAGAGGGGGACAATCCCCTCCCTCCCCTGCTGGCTACCCCTCTGTAAATGCAGCCCAGGATGCAGTTGGCCTGCTGGGCTGCAAGCACCCACTGCTGGCTCATGTGGAGCTTTTCATTCACCAGAAGTCCTTCTCTGCAGGGCTGCTCTCAATGAGTTCTTCTCCCAGACTTTGCTCATGTCTGGGATTTCCCTAACATAGGTGCAGCACCTTGCACGTGGACTTGTTGAGCCTCATTAGGTTCACATGGGCCCAGTTCTCAAGCTTGTCCCTTTGGGCGGCATCCCTTCCTTCTGTTGTATTGACTGCATCACTCAGATCAGTATTACTGGCAGACTTACTGAGGGTGCACTCAACCCCAGTGTCTGTGCCATTAATAAAGATATTAAACAGCACCAGTCACAAGACAGACCCTTGAGGGACACCGCTTGTCACCAGCCTCCACCTGGAGCTGTTTACTGCAACTCTGGATGTAGCCATCCAGCCAACTCCTTATCCACTGAATGGTCCACCCATCAAATCCATCTTTCTCCGATTAGGAGACCAGAGAAGGCCACCAGATTAGTCAGGCATGATTGGCCCTCAGTGAAGCAATGCTGGCTGTCTTGGATCACCTCCTTGTCCTACATGTCCTTTTACATTGCTTCCAGGAGGATCTTTTCCATGATTTTGCCTGGCACAGAGGTGAGGCTCACTGGTCTCTGTAGTTTCCTAGGTCCTCCTTTCTACCCTTTTAAAAAATGGGAGTGATGTTTCCCTTTTTCCAGTCACCAGGGACTTCACCTGGTGGCCAGGACTTCTCAAATAAGATGGAAAGAGGCTTAGCACCTCCATCAGCCAGTTCCCCCAGGACCCTGGGATGCATGGCATCAGGCCCCACAGACCTGTACCTGTTCAGCTTCACCAGGTAGTCCTGAACCTGCTCTTTGCTTACAGTGGGAGGGACTTTGCTCCCCCAGCCTTTGCCTAGAGGTTTATATATTTATATAAATATATAATATTATATATTTATATATAAATATAAATTTATAAATTTATATTTATATTTATAAAATATATTTATTTCCTAAATATAACATATAGTGCTTGTTTTGTTTTTAGAAAACTGCAAATGTCTAACAAAGCTGAGGCTAAGCTGCAAGACAATTGCTAACCAGCACTGTCCGAGTTTATAGATAGAGCGTCTCTTTGCACTGGCGCAGAGATTCTCCTTTGTTACACAAGTCCCTGACAAGTCAGGGAATGCAATTGAGCATCTCCTACTACAAAAGCCAAGGGGTTTTACAGTTTCTTCTCCAAATGTCTGGCTGCTGCAGGTGTGGAGAGTCTCCACCACCTCGGTCCCTTCTACTCGGCTGCTGCATGTGGCCACCTGGCCCCAGCTCTGCTCCCTGCCTGCAATGCTTCCCCTGGGAAGCACTTCAAAACTGCAGTGTCGAAGATGTTATGGTCTGTGAGAGACTTCACAGCCAGACTTCTTGAAAAACCCACACAGCCTATTTATACCGCAACAGCTGCAGCAGAGGCAGAACAGACTGAACACTTGCAGACTCAGGAAAATAACACGGCCTCATTTCAGAAGATCATTATAATACACAAAATGTATAGCTCTTTTGTTCATCCTTAAAGGAAAAGCTAAAACTGATCAATCTGCTCTTCGCGATGGCTAGAATGTGTTCCTCCTTAACGACTTCTGAATAGTAAGCGCTTGCTGGAGCCCAGAACAACTGTGAAGAAAAAATATTGAGCCCTCGATTTAAAAAATGACTAGCAATTTTATCTGCTTCAATACCCGAGTGGTGTACGTTTGCAGTCGATTAGTCACTGCAGATTACTTTTCAGCCCACGTGGCAACATTTTTTTTTTTTCTTTCTACTGAGAACAAGGAAAACCAGGCCAGAATGGTGAAATTCAATCCTAATTTTCTGATGTCCCCCAAAATATAAAATTTCCTGCTTACCTGTAAAACTACAGCTACACATCTCAATGGTATTATGATAAAAAAGTATTATTTAGTAATTAAAATTGTACTTTTTCAATTGTATTAAGATTTGGTTTAAATACACAAGAAAAAAAAAAAAGACAATAATGCCTGGCATTGTATTCCTCTTAGCTTTGATTTCTAATCCTTAAGTAACATCAGAAGAATATTCTTTCTCCAGAAACTGCCTTCTGAAAGACAATTTAAGTATCAACTGGATTTGCTATGTAAATTAAAACTTGGTGAATCTCAGTATCTTTTTTTTTTTTCTATGCAACCTCTTCAGAAGGATGCACTCTCCATTTTACTTTTCTCAGTAATGTGCCAAATCAGTGGAGGTAAAGTAAAGTAAAGGTTGAAGATGTTTAATTGTTACTAGATGACAATCAGTCAGAAATGACATTCTGGCATGTAGCTGGATGGCAAAGATGTTGCATTTTCAGATTCACCCCCCCCTAATACTTCCTTTCCCTTCGGAATTTATCATTAAGCTGCATTTATGTGTATCGCATGACATGTACAGTCAGGAATCAATCTGAAAAGCCAAATCTGAAAGCTTCTTGTCATTTCTCATTTTCTGTGACCAAGTAAGGGAAAAAACCTACATGATTTCTTTGGTGGAAAAGACCAGCTTCGCCATTTTCATAATTTACACTATGACAGCCCTCAGAGGCCACAGATGTGGACCAAAATTAATTCTTCCAGACCCAGCGTAAGCAAAATATGGAAACAGGCTGGATGCCAAAATACATGTATATATGTACGTGTGTATAATTTCCCACCTCTTTTTCCTCTCCCTTTACTGAAAGCGTTGCTGAGCTAAGTTAGAAAGGAAAGGGAAAGGAGAGTAAAGGGCCTTCTCATGCTACCTGTCCTGTGGCACCCAGCAGTGGTGGGTGACAGGGCACAGCAGGACAAAAGAGGAAGAGTTGTATAAATTCCTTCCCACTCCTTTCTCATCTTGTCCTGATCTGGAGCCACGTATTCTGCCATGCTCATGGTAAGACTCCAAACAGCTGTGTTAAAGCACCCAAGCTCTTTCATTAGCACCTTCAAAGAGCCATTCACCCCCTTCTAACTAAAACCGTAATGGGAAGAATTGCCCTCTGAAGGGCTTTCTCTCTGTGCTTTCATTTCAGAGGGAAACTAAAGAGTTCTTTCAGGCTTTTGGTTTACACAAGCTCTAATCCAACTGGGGTATTAAACAGTATATTAATATTACTTATAATTCAAAATAAGCCTCTATCTTCCTGGAGATGTTAAATGGGGTGGTTCATGAATTTTGAAAGGTATTCAGATGCTGTGGCATTAAAAGATGATGCAAAAATCTGAAAACAACAGAGCATAATGCAATTTAATATACACTACAGTACAGACAATACAGTATTTCAGGCACCAATTTAAGCAGCAAATGGTATCTTTTAATAACCTCACCTCTGCCTTTGATCAAAAAGAGATAAAAAACACACAACAAGGGCAGAATAGTCTTGAAAGTTGCACAGTATATAAAAGGTCACAGAACCGGATGGAAAAAGCTCATTCCACTTACATGATATTTTGAAATTTGCACTTCTCCAGATACTGAGTGATACTGCAAGGTCTGCAAAACTTGGTGAGAATGGGAATGAGCTCACGGCCTTGGAGGGCTGGCAGGGGCATGGGCACAGAGCCCTGAGAGTGAGCAAGCCCCCAGCCCTTTGCTGCCATCTCTGTAGAGCAGGGGCTGCGTTGGAGGTGGCAGAGCAGGACCAGGGGCTCAGCCCTGCAGGTTTGGGCCCTGCAGGCAATGAAACACCCTTGCTCCCCTCCACATCCCCAAAAAAAACCCTGCATTTTCCTTAACTGGTTGTATCAAATCACAGCAGCTCCTTCCAGCCTTGAAACCTAGGGCACCATGTGTTGCTTTGGGCTCAGGCATTGGGAAGAGAACAGGCTGTAACAGGTTATCATCACCGACAGTAAAGCCACACTTTTTAACACCTTTGAAAGCAATCATAAAAATCTGTAAAGAACTGGAGTCAACAACAGGGATGACCCAAAGGGTATCATGGTAGGCTCTCTGTAGCAAGCAGTACAAAACCAGGCACCGATGGAAAACAGAGAACAGGTACGGCAGCCCGAGGCACATCACCCTACACTGTACCAGGGAGCCCTACAAGCAGGTGAAGGTCTCAGTGAAAGTGCAAGACCAGCGAGCAAAACCAGGGCTGGAGCTGTGTCCTACAGCAGGGCCAGGGCCTGAAGGTCACCACGCTGCACCCTGAGGGGCTGAAGATGGAGCAGCAGCAATGCCAGATGTGACTTTGACTCTGCGGGTTGACTTTGGTGATGGAGAGCATTTACAGTGAATGCAGATTGCATTTTAGTGAAATCCAGTGCCGCAGCATATTATATCCTTCTAAACAATATTATTAAACTACCATAATAATCACCCTGCTCTTCAATCCAAGGTCTCAAAGCACATTACAGGCGGTAATGAAATAACTCACACAAGACCACTGCAAGGAAGAAGGGGATCATTACTGCCAGTGCTCGCAGTCATAAAGTTGTGCTCAACAGAATTTCATTGCAAGGAGCCAGGCACAGAAGTGGTCACCAGATATATACTTCTCTTCGTGGAAGTCTGAGCTCAGTATGGGTTCTGTCAAGGATTTATCATCCCTTCCTTGACATTCAGTATTTTAAACTGAAGTTCCAAGGTCTTGAGACTGTTGTAATTGCAAGAGACTCTCAGCTTTCATTTACAAGAAACAAAATGAAAACAATCCCCAGAAAAAAGCTATATTTGTGGAACCAAAGGTTGGAAAATCTGTTCAGTCTACTCTAAGACAGAAGGCAAATGAAAACAACAAAAATGTATTTTCTTTTTGTGCTTCAGATACTCCCATTCTCTAAAGCAGTCACAGTATCTTCTCGGGGGCTGAGTCACGATTTCTTTCTGCGCGTGGCCACCAGCCCTGTCCAGCTGGCATGAAGTCAGCTGGCTGGGACGCAGCCCTGACCTCTGTACCGAGCAAGCTGCCCCGAGAGACATTTCCGAATCAGGCAGGAGCCTTATGGCAGAGCTAAGGAGGGGATCCAGGCCTTAATTACACCACACTTCATATCAACAAAGAACTGTTAAGACACAAATGAATTAACTGGCAACACGTTAGAGGAAACAGGATGCAGCATCTTGCGATTCAGACTTTTAGCTGGAGTTCAGAGGAGCTGAGTTCAAACTTGCAACCCTGTCACAGCTTTCCTGCATCACCTAAGGCAAACCACTTGTCCCTAGAGCCCCATTTCTCAAAAACATGACTCCCACTGATTTGTTTCTGTGCCAATAGCCACATTTTGCTTACGGGTAACAAAGCGAGCATCGCTCTGTACACACAGCGGAGCCAATGGCTTGATGGGAAAGCACCAACCAACAGCCCGGACTGCAGCACTGGTGCTTTGGTGGACAAATGTGTGACCGCAGGGTTATAAGCACCTGGGTCAGACCTTGCTTCCCTGCTGCAACATGCATTGATTGTGATCAATAAACCCACATCGGTCAGGCTTCCAGTGAGTGCAAACCTGAAGGCAGTGGTAACAAGTAGAAAACAAATGGGAATTTCGATAAGCTTCTGTCATACATTTCAGAAATTCCAGAACTTGTGATTTTTTAATCCCTTTTCCTTTAAACCCATACTATGAAGCACAGAAAGCTAGTATCTGTCTAGGTTCTGTGTCCCCAGAATGCTTCCTGTGTGTTTAGATGCAGTACCAATTTTTCTAGCTTTCAACACTAAGTAAAGCATTAACTGGGGTGGGGAAAAAAAGCTGCAAAAACTAAAACACACACACACAAAAGCCCCCAAAACTTTCATCTATAGATGTAAGAATAACTCAGTGATTTGCCCTTGGGGAGGGAGGCAATGCACACAGTGGATGACAAATGACTAAACCATATGCATTCACTTCCTATCTACCCTGAAAAGAAATTAAGCAGCTATCAGCTTACCGTGGAAGCCAGAGACACAAGCAATAATTTTTGTGAACGATAACCTGGCACGTCTCCTCAGCTGCTGCTGCTCATGTTGGGGAGGTTCTGGGAGCTACTTCGGACTCTCACAGTCACACCTGACCCTGGTCTATCCTGCATGCTGGGACTTGGACAGGAAGGACTTTGGAGGTCGCTGCTGTACTGTGACCACAACTTTATGGAAGCAGAAGAACCTATGTTTTCCTTACAAGGAAGTCAATTACAATCTGGCACTAATTAAATCAGTGTTTCTTTCCCCCTCTCTGCATTAAAGAACTATACCATGTGTAATTAATTAATAATTGGATTAATGCACATAAGTACCTGCAAAGGGAGAAATTACAAGGGAGTAAAGGGCTCTTTATTCCAGCAGAGAAAGGTAAAACCAAAGCCAACAGCTAGAAAGAAAAGGCAGACAAATTCAAATGACAAATAAAGCAGAATGATTTCAAAGAATGAAGGAGATAAGCATCAGGAAAAAAAAAAAAAAAAAAAGGTGTTGTAGCCTTTAAATCAATATCTTCCTGGAATATAGGTTTCAGTCAAACACCAGTTAGACATGTCAGTGTAGGAGTAATTAGGTGATTTTCCACAACTTGAACTGTGCATGGGGTCAGAACAGGTGATCTAATAACCCCTCTGACCTTATGACTATGAATCTGTTCATTCACTACTCTATCACACTGAGAAACCTCTGCTTCCACCTCTAAAGCAGAAAATAATGTAAGCAGGAAAAACAGAGATCCTGGAAGGTCTGGGAAAAAATCACTTCCATCAGCAAATAAATAAATAAATAGAACACAGTATCAAAAACAGTAGTATAATACAAAAATAATGGGATTACAACTATAGCAACAGAAGTATCATCTTCAACCCATTAATTTTTTTTTCCTGAAGCTAAAATAATTCCTTAAATGCAGTAAATTTCTATAGGCAGAGAATTCAAAGATTTGCATTTTTTTCTGTGTTTTGTTACAATCCCCTGAAAGGGAAGAGACAGATATGGGGGAATGGGTTATTCCATACTCATGACATACTTTATGGTCAATACACTGGAAGGCCACAGAGATTAGCTACAACCATTATCTTAGATGAGTATTTGTATCTAATAGTCTCCATATAAGCCCAGCTAAATATATTTTCCCTCATTTCACACTCAGACAATCACTAAGGGTTCAATCCCACACCCATCTGCGGCAATGGCAGAAATCCCATTGACTTCACTGTGAGCAGGATAAAACTCATTCCTTGTAGGTGTTACAGCACAGTTACAGTCACTTTTTTTTTTTTTTTTTTTTTAAGCAGCCATGAGACAAAGGAGTGGGACTTTATTTTTCCTTTTTTTTTTTTTTTTTTTTTTTTTTTTTTTTTAAGATTAAAAAAAAAGAAGATGGGCTTCTACACCAGAACTGAGTTAGACCTAAACTAACAGTGTAAATGCCAAAGCGTTTAGCCCATGGGCTGCATTATAAGACCACATGTAAAACTGGGCAGTAGTATTTTCATAGAAACAGAATCACAGAATGGTTTGGGTTGGAAGGGACCTTCAAGCCCACCCAGCTCCAACCCCCTGCCATGGGCAGGGACACCTCCCACCAGACCACGTTGCCCAAAGCCCCATCCAGCCTGGCCTTGAAAATCTCCAGGGATGGGGCATCCACAGCTTCTCTGGGCTAAAGCAAAGACCATCTAAACTTTCAAAATTCAAAGCACCTGCAAAAGCATCTAAAATGGCTTCTCACAAGTCACTCCTAAAAATCATTCACTGGTATTTTTGACGACTTTACTGTGGTCGCTGTGCCACCTATCTTACGAATCAATCTTGACCAGACAGAATGAACGATTGCATCAAAATTCAAGGTGGGGAAAAGGATAAACTCTAAAGTAATAAGATCGGGCTGTTATTCATTTATGGTACATTCACATCCTGACAGTTCCACAATTTCTGGGAGAGATTTATCTTGTCTTAAAATCATTTCTCAAGTGTCATGACTCAAGTGGACCTCTAGAAGAAGCTGGGCTGAGATACGTGAGCCTGCAGGGAGCCAAGGACTGCCCTGGTGCAGCGCTGTGTGGCACGGATGCAGCAACTAGAGGGGAAGTTTTGGCCTGAAGGGTACAAAAAATGATCTTGTGGTCATCCTGACATCACACCAGCACCAAAACGATCACCGAATCGAAACAAGTTAGTCTTATCTTTAAAAAACAAAATGTGTATGTAATTTGCAATTACAATTCAGTGCGTATTTTATGGCAAGGACTCACTTATGAAGGGCACTTCACGGACTCTAGTTTCTTTAAAGCATTTCTAAGCCACTCAGAGCTACATTTCTACCTTTTTCCATTTTAAAAGCAGCTGAATATTCAAATGCACTTTTGTATTTTAAGTGTAATTTCTAATTACATGCACAATTGCTAATCCATCTGTTTACTACATACTGTAAATGTCTGTAGTTATATATGCTTGAATAATTATTGAAAATTAAATATCGTAAACAGTCAAATTAATTTCTCTCAGCATACCAAATTGCAGGAAGTCTGCAAGATGATAAAATATTACTCGCCCCCAGAAATGGAAGAAGTCACTCCTATCCCACACCTCACTGAATGTGCTTATTGCTGTGCTGTAACTGATAGGAAACTTTTTAATCCAAAAATTTGTAACAAGAAGAGTCTGAAAAGCTCCATTACACTCTGCTATCAGTGAAAGAGTGATTTAAGAAGAATGTGGTCTGCAAATGTTTCAACTGTGTTGGAACAAGAAAATGATGTTCCTTATGTGAGGCAAGTTGCTGTTAACATTTTCTTGTTTCTAACAATCCTGTTAGAAGCACTGTAGGAATATATATCATAAAATAAGGAAAGTGCCTATTTTCTTTTATTGATTTGTTTATAACATTGCATGGCAAAATGCTATTCAAGAAGCCCAGAGCAGAAAAACACGGGAACGCACAGATGTATATTTGAGTATACATCACCTGTTCCCAGAACACACACAGCCTTTCCTCCAGCTTTCAGTGCAAAAGTGAGCTGTGCCACAGTTCCCCTCTACTCTACAACTACAGTCATTTTGTGTTTAAACTTCATTTGTTTTTCATTAATAGGTTTTCAGTGCAAGTAAGATCATCTCTTCTGAGCTCCTACATAACAACATTTATGCAATTTTACTGTTTGGCTCCTGCTCCTAGACCCATAACATCAGAACAGCATCTTACAGCTAATACTACTATCCTGAGCCAGAAAAATAAGATATTTTTTTTCTGGTCTGAATTTCTCTAACTTCACCTTCCACTGACTTTTATGCCTTTTATCTGTTAGATGAAAGAAAACTTTTGTCAGAAATCCTGTCCCTGTGTAGGCACACACAAACCATGAAGGCATCACCTCTTGAAGTTTTCTTGACAAATTAAACAGACTGAATTTTTTCAGCTTCTTACAATAAGGTGGTGCAAATTTTAGATTTTAAAAAAGGTGACTGAGAACCTCAGTGGTGTGATCCTTTCAAGTACACGGCTTGACACAGGATCCAGACATGCTTTAAAAGAGATGAGGAGCTGGCTCTAAACTTCTAACTTCATCATTTAAAAGTGAGTCCTACTGTCTAAAGAGGCAGCTGAAGAACACCTAGGTTCTTAATTCTATGATGCGTGTCTACAGCTATCACTGCTGTCATCCACCTAGCAATGGGAAGTGCACAGACACCTACCCAAATCTCACCATGGCTGTAGACAACAGGACTCTGTAAACTCCCTCTACAAAATAAATAAATAAATAAATAAATAAATAAATCTCAAGCTACGGTTTTGGAGGAAAAGACTGGGATACTCCATTAGATATTTCATTTTTTAACTATGGTGAGAAGACAAGCCAGCTTTTCCAGAATACAAAGGAATTTCACCTTTCAGAAGCACAGCTGGGTACCATTTTTGAAAAGCTCAGCCTTCCGGGGTGGCTTCTCCTTCATATTCTAAGGAAACAGCAACTAAGCTTTTTTATTGTAAGACTCTTGCTGTCTTTCTTTGCTTATGAAAAAGGATGAGGAGAGGAGGGAAAAAAAAAAACTAAAATTATATACATGCCATGGAAGGAAAACTAAAAGAAAAAAATCCACTTCGAATGTTTCTGTTGAAAAATCTTTCAGTTTTTAAAAAAAAGCAAAATCTAAAAAAAATACTTCGCAAGTCGTGCAAAAAAATTTGGGAAAAAAAAAAGATACATATAAATAAAATATATGCTATATTTTATGCTCTGTATATATATATATGTATATATTCAGAGACACTTGAGAGAGGCAGAGGGAAATGTCTGTAGATGTAGGCACCCGCTGCCAGCTCAGCTGAAGGCAACAAGGAGCTGAGGAGCAGACACCCATGAGACAGAGAGCGGGGAGGAGGCCAAGAGCATGCATCCACTGTACCAACAACCAGACAGAATTACCAGCCACGTCCTATACCCCATTTACACCATGAGACTGACGGGGAAGCTGTTGAGGGATGAAGGTGCAGGGCAGGCAGGGAGAGCAGCGCGGGGCCAACAGCTTGGACGCCCCACTGCCAACACCTTCCCCTCCCCTGAAGGCCAAAGCCTTCACCGAACCTGGCATGAGGCTGCTCTGCCCTTTGGCAAACATAAATTCCCCTTTTAGTGGGGAGACAGTGCTATGTGAGGGTGTCTGAATTGCCATGTGCTTGAAGTTATGGCCTGAATGTTACCTGAGGCAGCGCCAAAACTCTGTCCCCCATGAAGCACCTAAAGGAGAGCTGCTGGGAGACCAGGCCAACTCCTCCAATGCTGCTGCCTGTACACAGTGTTCAGAGCCTCCTTTCAAGCATACAGGTGTCATACAGCTTATGAAACGCACATTTTATAGTTTTTCAGGCTGTTTGAGCACTTTCCTCGTGGTGCCAACCAGGCAGTGTGGCCTGTTCCCCGCTGGAAGAGAGCAGAGGGCTGCAGCAGTCCCAGCATCATGGGGCCAGTCAGGATTTAGCGAGCATGGCCTCCACCACCCATATGCCACCAAAGTACCATTCCCCTCTGCCATCCCTGTGATAATTTGGGGTGAAGCCCCTCCAGCTGCTCCTCCCTGCTCTGCACAGTGCCAGGATCTGCAGCCCCAGGACAATGCCTGTGGTGCATGCAGGCACACCAGCACCATGCCAGCGAGGGACCGAACTGCCCGCTCCTCCATTTTAACAGCATGGTCTCGACTCACTTAAGGCTGATCAATACCACCTTGGTTTTAATTCTGCATCCCCATCTGCTTTTTCCCATCTGTTGTCTCAGGCTCCCTTTAGACTGCGAGTTTTTTGGTGCAGCGACCATCTTTTACTCCATCTACGCTGCCAAGCTCAGCAGGGTGCTGCCTCATGACTGTAGCTATAAAGGTGTTACAAGATTGCAAATAAATACTTAAAAAAGTCATAGTTTCAGATTACCAAGAGGCAGCACAGGTTTTGCTTTTCCTCACAGAATTCTTCTTAGTTCTGAATTATTTCTAAATACTACATGAAAAGTAAAAATGAAACACAGTCGTCTCTCCTTTTTGTGCAGCACTCATTGTGGAGAATTAAGCTATGTTAAGGGTACAGGTGTTTTTTTTTTGTTTGTTTTGTTTTTGATTTTACTCAAAAGCACTCTCATAGGTAAGGGTGAGAGTTCTTGATGACACAAGCCAAATACACACACGGTCCATAGTTTTGTGTGAAACAGTCTTCAGAGTATTTTCTGTTTGAGACAACTGTCTTTATACAGTCACTTCATCAAAACATGTATTATTTTATTCATGTTTTCATCTCTTTCCTCATATATGTTCATAAGCAAAAATGGCATCTCTCTACAGAAATTTTCCCTTCTCTGACATTTCTGTTTTCCTATTAAGTCTTTTATGCCATTCCCAGTGCTGTGTATCTGTTGTTAACAAAACCACAAGTTAAAGAGGTTAGGCTGATGCCTTGCAGGGTGTTCATAAAATCCCAGTTATTCTGCACAATGACTCCAAGTGAAAAGCAAGAACAGAAGTTTTGGAGGTGGAGAGGAAGAGGCTTCCTCTCCAGTATAAATAACTGGGTGGAAATGCCGTTTTGATCCTCCCTCCTCAACACCAGGTAGCAGGAGGGGAGAACAAATCAGACAGATGGGAGCTGAACTCATGGGAGGGTGATGAAACCACTGGTGAAAGAGTGACTACATCTAAATCCTGCCTATTGCCTCTCTGACACCATGCTGGTCATCATCCGGTGGACAACTCTCCTCACCAAACAAACCCAAATCAAATTGAGGGGTTTCCAGACATAAAAATTCAGATCATGGGCATCTTACTGAGGCAATGCTGCAGTTTGCCCCTGTGGACTACTTTAGAGTTAATTTTGGTCATGTGGTTGCTTTATTTTTTCTCCTTTAATACATAATATTCATCTAATCAGTTTGGATTACATTAAGTATTACAAGAAAGAAAGAAAAAATGAGATAAATCCCATAAGAAATTATAGACTCATTGAAAAATATCTACAGCATCATACAATTTTAAGCCGTTAATGCTATCTAAGATTTTTCCATCCTTGCACCTATTTTGGGTAATCTTGTGTGTGTTTATTCTCTCTGTTTAATCAATCTAATTCACACATACTCAATAAATTAAATTTAGTAACAATTATTCCCCGTGTCATTTGTAGTATGTTCCCAGGTTCCATCTCAAGAATTGCCTTAAATTTATAGAATAATAATGAAAACAAGAAACTTCTCCATTCTCAGCAGCGTCTCCCAAAGGATCTCTCTGAATAATGTAAATCACGGGCATACAACATTTCTTCAGAGATTAAAAAAATGCCTTGTTCTCACATTAACAAAAATAACTTGAACATTTTTAAGCAATGACAGCATCCTGCCATAATAATACCTGTTTAAGGATAAGATGGCCAAATCCTTGGGTGGCATAAACCATATAATTCAGCTGAAGCTGTAGTACCATAAGCACCCGTGCTTCTCTAACCAACTTTATCTCTCTCTCTATATATATACATATATATATATACACTGCACATTTTATTACATAGTGTCTATGATTCAAATGAAGGTTAGAAAATATGAACATATGGTGAAGGGATGCAAAATTAATTATAATCAAAATATTCTCCTGCTGACCAGACTTACATTTATCTTTTGTGTATTGTGGCTACATTAAATAAATGGTGAATGTGCATTGATGTTCATATGCTGTTATTAAGTTGAAGTTCAAGAAATATGCAGTTTTAAAACCAAGGTCTGAAAAGCTACTTGTTAATTACCATACAAATAGATTACTGCAGCACAGATTCCGTGCACGTAAATCATCTGAAAAAAAAAAAAAAAGAGACATTTCTCTTATATGACAACAAACCCACAGTAGATAATGACATTGACTCATATTTACAGGATGCAATGAGCACAAATATTCTTGCAAAGCAAATACAAGCAAATGTACTACGGAGAAAGAAAGAGTACAAATGTGTGAGGCCAGCCTGGGACTTCAGAGCTCTGGGTTTGCCTCCTTGCTCCACAACAGTATCAGGCAAGCTGCTGTGCAAGCATTAGGCTGACAGCGAGAGGTTTCGCTTCACACACCCAAGGGACATGAGTCATCTTGGTCTTTACATGCCTTAGAGGCTTCATTAGTGCCATCCTGGTCCTGTGCCTGATGCCTTTAGTGCCATCCCTATACACACTGGAATCCTTCTTTGCCTTTGGGCAACCCAGGGTTGCCTTTGGGCAAGTGAGGAGGAGGTGAAAGACAAGGATGGGAAATGGTGGGCTAATTGGAAACAGGATAGGAAATAGGATAGGAAGCAGGTGAGGCTCCTACATGCCCAGGTAGTTTCTGCGCAGGTTGTAGGGAAAACAGCAGCTGAGGGGAAAGAGGTATGGGGTCAGCCTACATTCAAGGTTTCAGTGGGGCCAGGCTGGTCTGGACCATCGCCAGGAAGGTTTTATATGTGGCCAGTGGTTTTGAAAGCAAATTAAGACCAAATCTTCATTATTGGCATAGGTTGTTAGCTGCTTCCTTTGCCTCAGTTTCTTGTTTGCTCAAAAGGTACAGCAGTGCTGCTCTGCCTTACCATATGGTGTGGAGGACTTACCCATCAAGGGAAGAGAAAACATTTAAGCACAACTGGTGAGGAAGTACAGGGATTGTTGAAGCCACAGGATGATCAATGTGAAAATATAGCTACAAGACCAGGGTCCCTTGCAGGGAAATTTATTTTTTTTTTTAATTTAACTTCAGAGATGTAAGAGTTCTGTAGAAAGTTTTGTATAAGATGAAAAACTGTGATTAGGGGGGTCTTTCCAATATTTAACCCCCAGATACTGCTTTATTTTTATACATATATGTCTTCTGTTAAATTAAGCTCTGTGCATCTAGACATATGGCGACGCGATCTGTACAATTATACTGATAAGGTCACATACTTAACTGGCAAGAACTGGCAACAGCATTACTAACTTCAAAGAAGTTGTGTCAATCTTCACAGTGAGAGAAAAGCACTCTCATTAACATAAAGGGAAGGGGGAAAGTGAGGGGAGAATAATTTCACAGGAAATAATTATCTTTGGATATAACAGTGTAACTCTAATGGAGACAGAGAATCAGAGAGAGACAGAAGAGGAAAAATAACACTGATTTACTATTAACCTTAATTTTCAACAGACCAGTTCAGCTGTATTGCAAGGTGATGAAGCTTTGGAGGTTTATTAGGTGCTGACACAACCTCCTACGTGACAGAAGACAAAGAAAAATTAATAGTTTGTAATTACTGACATCATGATGGCTTATGCAAACACACCTGTCTTTACAGTTGCCCTCCCTTCTTATTCCCATTTCCTGACTCTTTTTTTTTTTTTTTTTTTTTTTTTTAATTATTCACACATAGAATAGGTCAATCTCATTCTCTCAGAGAGGAAATGTCTCCACCTCTGCTTTTTGTTAAGTACTGAGGACCGGATGTTACCCTGAGAGTAAATTATGGCTGCAGGCTTTGTTGCTAACTTCCAGTGAAGTCAGTAAAGAGAAATTAGAAAATGCTCATACAGTAAGGTGAAGATACACCACTCAAGCCAAGGAAGTGTGTGTCCTAAGATGACAATATGAATATATTCTGAGCAGCTACGGAAGAGGGAAACATGCTGATTGATCCTTGTATTGTCTGATCTGATTTGCAAGATCTAAAAATCATAGACAGACAGCGTACCTCTGACTGTTGAGCAACAGCAAAATGCAAGTTACTTGATTGATTAAAAAGCAGAAGCAATAAAAAGAAAGCAAAAGTCAACATTCCCCACCCCCAAGCCTTCACCTTATCTGGCCCAACATCAAAGCTTTATTTTCCTCCCCGGCAGCTCCACACCCCTAACCCTGCATGAACATCACACTCACAGGCTCCATGTCCCTGCATCCATAACTCACAAACCTAATTTCCCTTGCCAGAGTTCAGGCTTGGGCCACAAGCAATTACTGTAACATAAGGGCATTCACTGCTATTACCGTAATAATGTATGACAGGATATGACAAGTGTCCATAGCATGTGCATGTGTGCATATGTTTAACAGGGCTGTGACTCGATACTTAGGGTACACAGCTTCACCCAATAATCTCGATTATGCTTGTCATTGATAATAATTTTATCAAGAGTAGTTGGTTACCTGAAAGTGAATGCAACAGCCCTAATTACAAATCAGTGAAGGAACAAAACAACTTATAGATGGTTTCTTGACCAGTTCTGACTAGCCGTGGCTTCTGGAAATGTATGAACAGAGAAAGTGGACTGACAGACAAGGTAGAAAAATCAGATATACAGCTAAGGTGATAGCCAGAGTTTTGAATACAACAGAAGCCTGTTTTCCTGGTGTTTTTTGAAAATGATAAATGACTGTTGTAACATACAACAATGCAGATTTATGGGATCAGCGGCAAAATTCCTGCTGTTCCAGAATCTGTATTGGGGCAGGACAGGAAGGAGTTATTTTTCTGCAGGGAAATGTTAAAAAGAGGTTCACCGTGGGATTGTCACTGTGATTGGGGGGTGGACTAATGCTCCTAACATCAGCAGGGGCATTCCTCCCCACTGGCATGGCATTAACTTAAGATCAGTATTTCCCTGCCTCTTTCTCTTATCAGGCAGTAACCTTCTCCAGGAGAAAGCACTGACTCGCAGGCCCACGCCACACTGCTGCACTTCAGACATACATCTCTACTGAAACAGACGGGGAGTTCAGGTTAAAAACTGATGTCTTATTGAATAAGGATAACAATGGCCCAGTTGAGTCAATGGTAAAACTCACAAAGCTTCTTACCATGAAAGAGGGCTAAAAAGGTCATCATGGAGATCTAAAGAAAGGTTAAAATTTCTATATGCCATGTTTAAATCTGCTGATTACAGAAAAAAAAAAATATGCATTTATGAGCACTATTGTATCTGCTAATATAATTTTAAAAGAGACACTTGATATCAGAGTCATCCAGCAAGCTCAACTGTATTCAGTGCTTCACGAATCAAACCCCACTGCTAGCAGAAATCAGGCCTACTCAGAAGAGGTGATAAAGCTGGATTTATTATTTTATTAATAGCAGCATTACCGTAGCCTCAACTAAGGTGACACAGCTCACACCTTTATCCCCTACACAGATAACACATACAGAGTAAGGAGAAAATCACTGCCAGAGAAAAGGGAAGAAATGGATGGGCTGGGCCCATGTTTTCTCATTTTCTGTGGAATCAGTGGTCTTGCCACGAGACTATAGCTACTTAAATTAAAAAGGTTTTATATTCCTCTTCAACCATTCTAGAAGTGATATTCCTTTTTCTTTTAATATGCCTATGAATATATGACTGTGCATGGATGCCTATTAATGCTGAGATGCCTGAAAAATCAATAGTTTGCATTTTCAAAGCCTATTTGATCTGCAAACTGGACTAATTTCCAGAACAATCACATAAGGTAAGAAAATATTTCCACTTACACCAAAAAAAATAGAAACAGAGTGAGGCTACGTGACTCAATCAAAGTCAAAAGAAGAGTTCATGTCACTGCTGGGCTGCAGCTCAGGAGTTAATTGAAAATGTGCTCTGGGGAATAAACGTGCACTGGCAAGCAGATGGACTTGATGATTTACATCCTTTCTTTTTTTTTTTTTTTTTCTCCCCTAATTATTATTATTATTACTATTATTGTTGTTGTTATGACAAGCTCCTTAAGGCAGCAACTTTGACTAACATGTTGTACAATGCCTGATGAGCTTCTAGGTCCCACTGTGATTTAGCACATAACTTTGATTTGCGAGCTGCTAACCTCAGGCTCAAAGCACTGGAAATACGGTGTCAAGTAAAGAATGAGCCATCCCAAACCAGAAATTAAAGCTTTTAAAATACTCAGAAGCTCAATTTTTAACAATGAGCACATAATAAAGAAGTCATTGAGAGTCACAGTTAAAAATATTGAGAGGTGAAAGAAGAAAGTAGATCATTTAGCATGTGTTGATATAATATAAATTACAGAAAGTGGAAGCTAGCTAATGTTCTAAGGGAATTACATTGTAAAAATCTGTGTTAGTTATGGGTAGTTAACAGATCAGTTATCGATATATTGGGCTGGATGGCGCAACTGTTAGAGAACTCAGTATTTGTCCAAAAAAATGCTGGATACCACAGAAGAGAGACAGAAGTCCTCAAATTCACCATTAATTTAAGAGACCTACAATCAATGGTTGCTTGCTCCGCAAAGTTTTCTACAGTCTTGGGCAGGGCAGCTGAACCACGGGGACACGTGCAGTATGAATGGCAGTGGGCACAACACGATCTGCACAGCAGTGTTACAACGCACAGAGCTACCGGATACGGCACTGTGCCAAACACACGGGCAGGAGGTGCCACCAGATGCCCTCCAGAAGGAGCCTCCAGCCTGGAGGGAGGTGACTGCCCAGTTTGATCTCTACTGCAAGTAAAATGTGCCCAGGAGGGAGATGGATGGCAAGTTACACAATCACAGGGGAAAGAAGAAAAAGAGACCACAAACAAAACAAAAAACTAAAGGTCTTCATTTACAAAATGTCTAAGATGGGGAATTTTTTTAAGAGTTTAACAGCATGACCAGCAACAAGTGCAGTCGCAGCCATGTCCCCCACTAATGCAGCAGAAATACCATAACAGGGGGAGGAGGGAGAACCAATGCTCAAGAATGAACACTTTAATTGTCTATTCTTGAAGACTTTAAAAAGTAGCATGAAATGCTTCTTACAGACCAAGGTAGTACTACATTTAGTCTCATGCTATTGATCCAAAGTCCCTTAGAAATGTTATCAAAAAATAATTTTGTTTAATCTTTTCAAATGGCTTGGCATTTAACTTTGATTATGATATTGTAGAAGGTTTTAAATGCCCCTTGCTTTCCAGAACCAATAAATACTAGCCTTTCCCCTAACTCAGTGCAGCTTGGATTTAAACCTAAAAGATGTTACAGGCTGTAGCAGGAACTAAGTTGCCTCCACTCCCATTCGTTGTCCATATGGCTTTTTGCAGCACCCAAAGTACAGCACAAATGTTAATAACTGGATTACTAAGACCACCAAAATGTGCTTCCAGTGCAAGGTGAGTTCCCTTGAAATGTTATCTACCCCTAAATCCCAACAGAATTGAAAAAAAAAAAAAAAAAAAAAAAAGTGGCATCTTTAACCATCTTTCTTTGTCTGCTCTACAAAAAATAAAACAACAAACCAGCAACAACATGACAAACTTGGCTCTTGGAGATCAAGAATTTATTGCAGAGTCCCAGGAGTGCTCTCCTGAATATACCAGCCTCAGTCTCTCTCCTCACCGGCATACCATTACTTCTGGGCTGAGCAGAGGCACTAGGCAGCCAACAGCAGTACTGGCAACCTTCAGGACACGGTACAACAGCTGAGCACCTGGCTCAAAAAAAGGAATACATGTGGGGATTTCAGGAAAAACAAGATAAAAGTATCCATAAAAATCGGGAGGTATGGCAGGAGGGTGAAGTACTGTTTTCATATGGCATTGCAATTCAGCCCCAGCAGGATCCTGTGCTGTCTCAGTAAGCGCTAAAGAAAGAAAAGCCTGCTTAGAAGAGGTATCTTCCTTAGCATTCATACCAATTTAAACATGACACTCGCTATTCCCACATTAGCCTATATAAATATTAATATTACTTCAGTATGAAAATATCCAGTCTCTTTCCAAATCTAGGTGCAGCATGTGACAGTTCAGAGACGACTTCCAGAAGCGGAGAATCACTGCTCTGAAATGATGTACTGACCTACATACACAATTTCTAACCCCACTAGTGCAGCCTGCTTTAAAGCTGCAGCAAATACTATTTTGGGAGTGCCAGAGCTCTGTCTTTGTTAAAACACTGCCAGCAAGAGCCAAAGCAAGGTGTAAACAAAATTCTCAGACACACCAGCGTGAATTTAGAGTAAACTCATTACCATCAACAGAATTGCTGTGCATGAGAGCTAAGTTTGGTCTGCTGGCTTGTTAGTTAAAATATCTCTTAATCTCATCTCCATAAGGCTGAAGAGAAGCTTATGGGGTTTCTCCAATATATGTGGAACACTAAAAAAAAAAAAAAAGTGATGGCTTGAATTAAAATTCATTGTTTTCTTCAGAGCACAGAAACTAATAAATCAATGCAGTAAATTACCACTGTGCTGTGCTGTGAAATTAACGCCTATATACATGAAATAAAAATAAGAATTTACGCCCCTAATCAATCTTCTTTTATATATAACTCCATCATACGTTTTATTTACCTTCTTCCACCAGCTTCTCACCCCGAAATAACTCACCGGGCTGGGGGCTGCCGTGGCATGCCACGGGCTCAGCGGGGAGCCAGCCGCCCCAGCTGCCTGCCCAGGCCTTCTGCCCGTCTCATCCCTGGCTGCAGCCTCAAATCACAGCCCCAACCAGTGCTGCTGGGAGCAAAACCCAGAGGCCTCGTGCTCTGATAAGGGAAACCGAGCCTTCCACTGCACAAAAGTCATGGTAAGAGGGAAAACCCCCGGCTCCCACATCAGCCCCATTAGGTTGATCCTAATGACAGGCGTTGTGACTTCTAAACACTTCCATCACTGCTGGGTGCAAAGTGTATCTGGGAAGCAAAGGCACTGAAGGAATTAGTGTACCTTTCCCTGCAGTAATATAACCAGGAGGGTCACTTCAGCTACTTGAAAAACATGTTAACTGCCCCCTCACAAAACAGCGTACTGCAATACTCCTTGCCCACTAAAGGAAAATCCAGATTTGCTCTCTTGGACGTGCTAAACTTAGAAGACGGCTCCGCCAGGTTGCAGAACAAGGCCCCCTTGTTCTCAAGCGTGGGTGATTTATGGTTTCACACGTACTCATGTGCTACATTATCCACTCAGTGCTTGTACCTATGAATATCAGCTCACAAGGTAAAAATGCACTCCGAGGTGTAGACTGATGCTGGGCGGTATGATAGAAAAAAATAAAAAACACAAAGGAGGTGACAAAAGAAAGACCTTAAAGGGTGGTGACACCGGCTAGCTTTGTGCAGGAGGGCTGCACGTGTCCCTGTCCTCCTGAGGAGCAGGCACAGAGCTACTGGAGCCCCCCTGGCATCCCCACAAACCCCAAACAGAAGCCAGCAGGGCCAAGTCCCAGTGGCCTACTTGCACTTCTATTAAATACAGTTGGGAGCTTGAGGGACCGCAGATAAGGCACAGGAGGTTGCACAGAGGTGGAGAGGGACACAGCATGACTAGGGTGAAGCAGCACCCAGCGCATTTTTCTTCACACAGGCAAGGACTCTCTAAAGAGAAGGGATTGCCCACCTCGCTCTGTCTGTGCCATTCATCAGTGCCACAGACATCTGGCAGAGATGTCTGAAGTAACACCCACCCTTCAAACAGCCATGATACACCCCGTGCCCTCTCTGCACTTTGTAGGAAAGCAGGTCCTGAAAGACACAAAGGAAGAAGGCACAGGAGGCCAAGGCCAACAAGGCCTTGTTCTCCAGCAACAGGGGGAGATTTGTTGCTGAAATATATCCTGATGATCTAAGGAAGCAAACCATGATCACTGCTTCTTTGCTGCAGAGGAAACAGGCCTCCTGTCATGCCTGTCATCCCAGCCTCCCCATAATCTGGGTTTAGGGGACATTTATTTCTGACAGCAAATCCAACGAGAAACTTAACCCGAAAGCCCCATGACTTGGGCATCTGAGAAATGTCTGATTGCCACAGAAGCACCCATATGCTCCAGCCCATTTCCCATCTCCAGTCGAGGCCAATTTCTGCTGCTTTGCACTGAAGGATGTGAAAAACGTGATATGGGGCCTTCGTGCTGCCTCTTGACACCCGATTAGTCACAGGAGAAAGATGTCATTTTTTTGGTGCTGTTTAAACTCCCAAAGTGACAAAGAAAACAAAAGATACCTCCTCACAAATGACTGCTCTCACTCAACCCACACACACTGTCATCATCACGTATTTGGGTTCACATTAAACCTTTTAATCTTGACTATACAGCACACGGCTGCACTTGTGGCTGCTATGCAAAGCGCTGGGTGAGTTATGGCATCGCTGAATCCCAGCAAGGACACGGGGCCGGCACACTTCTCCTTTCTCCTGTGTGTGCAGAAGTCGCATCTATAAGCAATTGGAGCATAAACCACTGCCTTAGAGAAGGTAATGCCCTGTGAGAATGTACCGGGGACAGATATCTCAGGGAAACTTTAATGCAAACCCATCCTCCTCCTGGGACGCCAGCCTCCCAACACAGAGCACGGGGCAGGAAGAGCTCGCCACGCTTCGCTACTTCACAAGGGAGGAAGAAATCCTTGTGTTCAAATGACAGAACTCCCTTTTTGGGGATCAAGGGACCTCAGTGCACATGGACTCCATCAGTCCAATCATTTTCAAAGGAATAAAAAAAAAACAAGAAAAAAGCAGCAATGCCCCTCCCCAGGGGTTGCAGAAATAGTGAATTGTTAACTATGCTGATGCCCTTAAGTTCTCTGACAACAATTTTAGCAGCACAAAATGAAGATGAACCTCTTCAGCACGACCTGCAATTCAAGAGGATGACAATTTTCTTACCAGATAAAACTATTCTTGCCCTCTGCTCTGGCATGGGGAAGGGCCACCAAAACACCTGGTGCTACCAGCAGTGGCACCCAAGCACCCATGGCTGGGACTTGTCTGAAACTCATGGCCATGAAGAGACATGTGCTGAGCAGGATGCTCTGTGGGAGGAGCTGATGGCAGGGATGCACGTGCATTAAATGTAATTAATTAAATATTGCAGAGTCCTAACTCTGCTATTTTGTCCAGATGGGATTTATGGGGCAGGGGGAGGAAGGGAAGGCATGCAGATGGAAGAGCCATCTTCGGCCACTTCAAGTGTTAAGAATAAGTGAGATATGTGCCTTAGGGCTCAGCAGATTGAACGGTGTGAATACACATGCTCTATGATTTCTTCACCTGAAGAAAGGCTTATGTCTGAAACGTTCCCAGCCCCTTCTTAAGCTACACATTGCAATAGGATTGACATATGTTGAAAAGTTATTTAGTGAATATCATTGCCTTATAAATTAAAAGTGTTCACTCAGGTATATTTCTTCTGACTTCCTAAGCTGCAGCAAATACAAATAAACACACACACAAAAAAAAAAAAAAAAGGAAAGAAAAGAAACTTAATCAAAACCCCAGAATAAAGCCAGAAGCATTGCAACAAGCACAAGAACTTGAAGCAAGCATGAGCACCGGGTGTACAGCAGTGTGTCTGTGACACTGCCCACACAGGCCACTCATCCCTAAGTGTTACAAATCAATGCAAATGCATAGATTCTTTTAAGGGCCGGAAGGACTTTCAGATTTACTCATCTGTCTTTTTGTATGAAACAAGCTGTAAAATTATATCCAGCTCATGTAACATACAGCCTAATTACATGTACTTGACAACTGTAGTGCCACTCACTTCAGCGGAGCTATGCTGGATTACAAAGGACAAGGCTCTGCTTCACGAAATCCAACAGCTTGAATCTGCCTGTTAGTATTGCTCTGCAGACTCAGAGCAACAAAGTCTCATCCCTACAGACATGGAAAAGAGGCAACAGCCAGCAGCTATTCAGTGACCTGCAGACGAGCGATTGCTGCAGTAGCACATGTGCCCCACATCAGCTGCCGGCACGCTCATTTACAAGTGCACAGCAGGATGCTTCAGACAGATAACTAACAAGAAAACATAGGTTGGGAAAAATACTGAAAGGAAGGAAGCCAATAAATATTTAAATTGCGTTTTTCTACCATGACAAGGCAGCAGGATTTTGTTACCTGTTTTGGGATTGATTACAAAGAAATTCTGGGGATTTCCACTTGTAATCCGGTAAGTCAGCTTTTCATTGGTGCTGGAGTCCGGGTCCTGGGCTTGGATCTGAATGACAGATACATCCTTCGGGGAGTTTTCCATGACAGCTGGGTAATAGATAGGTTCAGAGGTGAGAGGGGCATTGTCATTCACGTCCTCCACTTCAATGTAGACTTCGATGGTTGTGTAGAGTGGGACGACCCCGTGGTCAGTCGCGTACACCGTCAACCAGTAGGACTTGGTTGTCTCCCGATCGAGAATATCTGCTGTGTAGATAACTCCTGCAGAAAAACAGCAAGCAGAAGATCTCAGGAAGAGGATCAATGAAAAAACACATCTCTTTTAATTTGGCAGTACTATAGAAATGTACTCAGATTTATTAAATGCTCCAACCTTACAAAAGCTAAACATGCTTATAAGTAAAACAGTCATTGCTTCCTGAACCCTGCTCAACATCTCAGTCCTTTGTATCACAATTTTTTTTGTGTAAGAAGATGGCTCTTCCTAAGTGTCCTAGTGTCATAACCAGTTTTCTGCTGGGACTGCAGCTGGCTGAGTAACAGAAGAAATGCCATCATCTTCTGCCAGTAGTGTAAGCTTGTATGAACTGTGGTGGACAGGGAGATCACCATTGAAAGTGAATTGCACAAGGGAAGGTGGCTGCTCATTTAAAAATCTTGCCAGTGCCCTGCTTAAGAAAAAGCCCTAGAGGACACTTTAAAATAATCCATTCGAGTTCAGAAAATAGACAGCACATTAAATATTGAGAAAAGTCATTGCACATTGCCAAAATGCCAGATAATGAGCAATTGAAAGCTAGCCTTGTAGTAGCTCTTAGACAATCAGTATATCCTCCTTCAGCACAGAGGAAGGAAAGGTTTGCCCATGCTACCTATTGGTGTAAAACATCAGATGGTTTTCTTTGTGCCCCTAAGAAACCAGGAGAGAAAGCATTTGTCTGTAACAGAGCAAAGGACTTCAAGGCACCTTCAAGTCTACCTAAAGTGATGTAGAAAGCCATCCTCCTTCTGAAATGAGCATTAAACCCACCATGACTTTAGTAATATCAGATACAAGGCCTTTCTACCAGGAAGACCTGCTAGCACTAAAAGACCTGCTCATATTTGTGTACTCAGAGCCTTCACTGCCTGCAAACACACAGAGGACCAAGTACACCAGCACCACACATGCATTCACACCAACATCAAAATAAGCAAGTGCCCTTTCCCACAACTTTTGCGACACATGTCCCAAGAACATTTTCCTATTCTATCCAGCACTAAATCTTGGACAGCACATGAATATGATGGGTCTCAAGCTTGAGATAGATATATTCAAAGGACAGTTTGCAAACAAGCAAATCATGTCATTAACAGAGAGGAAATAGTAAAGAAGTAATGCAAGAAACCTGAATTTAGTCCCAGATGTGCTTGATGCTGCTTAGAACAACCTCACCAGTTAATTCCAGAGGAAAGTTAGGAAGGGAGGTAGGTGTCTTTTTTGCCTTTAGTTTTATATATTTTTTTAATTATCAGACTGCTCTAAAATTTCCTAGGACATCCTGATGTCTTAAAGAGGCTTTAAAGATCCTGGAATGGGCACAAACAACTCTTCAATCTCCCTGCCAGCAGCGGCATCCAGAGCTGCATGTGAGAGGGGTTTCAGGCAGGCTTCAGGTGCTGCTTTGCAGTGGGCTGGGTGTTGGATGATGAGAAGGGCTCCTCCTTGCTGGTCCTATCATGAATCCTTCTTAATGGGCTATGTGAAGTTCAGCTGTAATTCATCTACTTTATTCCTTGCCCCAGTCTTACAAGTTATGCATCAAATTTGGCTTTGTAGATAGCAGCAATTATTCCATTTACGACACTAGATGAAGCCATGACCTTTGGTTTAAAAGCGAACTGGAAAGGCTATTCCATTTCTTGACAAGCAGCCATGAAAATGATGGCCCTGCGCTTGTGAGACATCAGCAGAAGGAAGGGATTTGATGGCCTGATAAAGCTTCTGATCTGTAATGATCTGAACAGCCCTGGTGTGAGCTTCCCTGGCCATTTGATAGCAGAACCCATCCTATGCTCAGGGCTACCAGTGAACTCACTGCATTGTTTTCAT
Source organism: Aythya fuligula (assembly GCF_009819795.1). Taxonomy (NCBI): domain Eukaryota; kingdom Metazoa; phylum Chordata; class Aves; order Anseriformes; family Anatidae; genus Aythya; species Aythya fuligula. The sequence continues at coordinate 196,668,144 of NC_045559.1, forward strand.
AAGGGGTAGCAGCAAGAGGCAAAAGAGGTAACTTCCATCCTCAGGGACCACCACTCCCCAGCGCAAGACAGAAAGTCCCCTAAGAGAGAAGAGATGGTGCCTGTCCCCAGGGAGTCAGGCTCCAGATCCTGATGGCCCCCATCCAAATCTGTGCTGAGGTGGGAGGCAGCACAGGACTCACCGAATGGATGCCTGTTGTATTAGTTCTTGTCTTCTATCACAACTCTTCTTTTTTATACTTTTTTCAAGTTTGGATTTTTTTTTTTTTTTTAACACTAGTCTGAACTGGCACATATTTTCCTACAGTTTCATCAACCATACAGAGAGAAGACAGGGAAGAAGGAGCAGCACCAGTTCCAGACATGTGTAGGCTTAGGTCTCTTTGCAGTAACACCAGGTCCATGTCCTTCTTGCTCATATTATTCACAAAACAAAGGTGAGCAACACGGCACTGGAGGACAAAGGCAGAGTGTATTCTAAATATTCTTGTCAGCAGCAGGCTGTGCTACATAATGACTTTCTGTAGAAACATGGGTGAAATATGTAGCAGAGTGTGATGAAAATGCCTAGAAGTCCAGAAGAGAAATTACATCGCCAGGATGAGAAGAGCCCATAATAAACAACACCCCCTGGAAATAAATAAATAAAATAAATCCACGTGGGCAAGGATGAGGCAAAAAAAGATGAACACTGGTGCTTCTGGAGATGTTGATTTATTCAGATGACAAGAAGAATTATTTTAGATCTTTGAGCAAAAATTGAAATGAGTGGGGTTTTCCCCCAGTGCGAGCAAGGAAGATTTTAGCAGATTAACCTCTGTTTATGAAGCTGAATTTCACCAATATTGAACTGATAATAAATCTATCTTCTGAGTTTTTCCTTCATTTTATGACTCCTGGCAACAGTTCCTTTCCATTTGTGTATTTCAGAAGGAAAGGATAATGAAACAAGTGTTAGCAGCTGCCAATGGGTCTGCTACACTGATTCTTCCTTTTACTTTTGATTTATTAAAAGGTCCCAGATCCAGATTAATTCCTTTTGCTCAATATGTCTTGTCATTTAACCTGTCAACACACAGCGGCTTGATGGATAGAGAAGGAGGTCTTTGTTCCCTTTCAGGTTTTCCATGTGGAGACCCTGTGTCAGCCCTGGGATCCCCTTCCCCTTCCACTGCACTCTCAGTTTTTCCAAAGTTCCTCCCTGCTGTCTTCCTAAATGTGTGTCTGAAGTTCGTACCCACAAGAACACATACAAGAATATTTAACCAATATCTCCATGTAGATTTGGGTAACGCCTTTCGAGCACATGTCAAATTTAATTTTCAGATGAGGTGCTAACTCTGAAGACTGATGATGCCATTTAATTATCACCATTTCTTCATCACTTAAGGAAAAAGGCTGATAGTGCTGGTATCAGAACAGCAAGATATTCCCTGGGGCTTTCCATGGGTAGGCCCTGAGGTACCTGAGGTTAGCTGAGTGGAAGTATAGGAAAGAATGAGAATATCCCTGGATAAGACCACAAGAAAATCAGAAAAGACCTCACTTATTTCAAAGCTTATTAACAGATACTAAAGAAGGCTAAAAGCTTATTTTCAAGTTCAGAACAGAAAGGAGGAGAGGGTTTGGGGAGCAGCCATACAGCTCTTCTGGGATAATTCTTGTGATGCACTCTTCCCAGCTGCCTGCTAATTAGAAGAGAAATATGGACAAGGTAATGACACCTGAGCTAAACAAATCGAGAAATAAGAAGAAACATCAGCAGAGATTCTGAAAATTTTGAAGTGATTAAAAAGACAAGTTCACGATTTTGCAGACACATTTATGAACGAGGCAGAAAAGCAGATGCTCCCGTCCACCGGGATGCTCCATCAGTGAGGCACTACTGCATTGCCACATGGGGCAGCTGAAATCCAGGTGAGCAGGCTCGAAGCCAGCTCTTTACATCCCCCTCAGCAAGAAATGCTTGATTTTGCAGTATCCCAAAAGAAATGAAGCCAGCACTTCCTCGGGCTGCTGGCACCCTCAGAAAGAAAGCCGGTCATCCATCAGAACAGCAGTGCCACAGATATGCTTTCCACTGCAACCCTCAAAATCCATTTGTCCTACATGATCTGCAAAGCACCACGTGCATTATGAACACTCTAAGTGAAAAATAACAACAGAGTGCACTAATCTCTGATTAAAATCCTGGTCACATTTATATGTAAATTAAGTGCAGCCCTCGGGCTCGGCAGTGTGCCAGAAATGCAAAGGTTGTGCACTTGTTTCTCTTAAAGGCTTGTTTTCCCTCTTTCCCCAGGAAAATAATGGGGTAATGCTTTCTGCACGGCTCCCGCAAGTGGCACCCAGTGAGGGGCTGCATTATGATGGGCAAAGGCAAAAAGGGAAAAAAAAAGGCAGTGAGAAGCTAGCGGCTATTAAGTGGACAAAAATCAGCAAACTGGATTTCCTTCTTGCCTCTCCCACTGATTTGCTGCCCATCTTTCAGCAGACCACTTCAAATGGCACAGTCCACTCAAAAATTATCAGAAAGTTATGTATTTACTACAGCCACAAGATACCCAAGAGGCTCTTAAAACAAAAAGGGATTAGAGAGAAGCATTATTTCTTTCCTAGCCTCTTTTTGCCCCCTGCTTGTTTACCTTACACGTCTGACAGTACTTTGTGTATAGGTCGCGTGATGAATGAACCTGCCACAGCTCTGGAAGAGAGTGTTTACTGGAGCTGTCAGTCCGCGTGTTTACATAGGTGCCCATCGCCATGGATATCTGCTTCGCACATACGTTCCTCCTAAGAGTCACACCATCCTTCATGAATACCCTCAATAGCGCAGACACTGAAAGGAGTTCAATTCTGTTTAGCTTTTTTGGAAGGCAAGATTAAAAGACAACTTGGTGGTCTGTAAGAAGCCGGGCAGGGAAAAGACAGAGGAGAATAACGAGGCTCTTTAATCTCGCTGAGAAAAGCAAATCAAGGTCTGATGGTTGGGAGTTGATGTCAGAAAAAGGAGAGTGCAAACACGCACCGTGGAGGATACCTGGCAGGAGCACCTGAGTGATGGAGATGGGCCAGAATCTCCCACTGCTTGGCGTCTTGATACTGGGATGAGCCACTGTAACCTATTCTCCTACCCACCCATTTTTATTGGCATAGATACAAAAGTATTTTAGTGTGTGATTTTGCTGAATAGCTTGGTAGCACGTGTTATAGTTGTCAGTGGAAGTCATCATAATCTCATGGCTTCAGTAAATGAACGAGGCAGGCTCCTGAGCAGTCAGGAAGAGGACTGACTTGGAAGCATGAGCCACTCCTCCAAAAACTTCTATCCAAAAACTACTTCAGGAAATCCCTTAGTTACTTCTTTTCCAAAATACTGCAGTGATTTTGCACAGGGGCACCCTGCGTAATGGCATCAGCTCTCCTTGGTCATTCAGTTGATAAGAGTGTCAGTGACAAGATCATAGAATCCTAGAATCATTAGGGTTGGAAAAGACCTCCAAGATCATCTGGTCCAACCATCCCTCTACCACCAATGTCACCCACCAAACCATGTCCCTAAGCACCACGTCCAACCTTTCCTTGAACATCCCCAGGGATGGTGATACCCCCACCTCCCTGGGCAACCCCTTAATGCCTGACTGCTCTTTCTGATTCCAACCTGAACCTCCCCTGACATAACTTGAGGCCACTCCTATCACTAGTCCTATCACTAGTTACCTGTGAGAAGAGAAGGACAATCTGCACCTCAAACTGGGAAATTAGGAAGGGCCAGATGAGGTAGCCAGCCCAGATGCTGACCCAGTACAGCACAGAGGCAGGCAGGAGAAGTGGTGGAGGCAGCAAGGGCAGAGCCTGTCCCCATTAGAAGCTGCCTGGAGGTGAGCCCACACCAGCATGCTCCAAGTGCTCCCACTTTCTGGGTGGCTCTGGGAGATGTATGTAGGAGTACAGCACACTCTTTCCAAACAAAGTCAGCTCCTCGCCAATGCAAATGTGATGTCTGAGTAGCTATAAAAATGTATAAGCTTTGGGAAGGACTGAGAATCATTCACATACCTTCTGGACCTACAGACTTAGCACCACTGTGTGCAAGGGCCACTTTGGTTTGTGCCACAAGAAGCACTACAAAAAGGCATTTCCAGAGCACTAAGTGTGCATCTCCCTCCTCCAGCTTCAAAACTAAGGGGATTCAGTACAAAACAGCTACAAAGTAGAAGCTCGTCTCTGCCCAAATTAAAATGATGGGAATGAGGCAGTGTCAGGAATGAATACTGACAAGAAAATATTCAGGGCTCCGTTTCATCACTCAGTTTCAAAGGAAAAAAGGAAAAATCACTGATTCTGAAATACCACTAATTATTTATGACCCTCAATCAAAGGCTCTGCCAGTCTCCCGGTAGTAAACACAACACCTTGTTTGTCACCGAGCTACCACCCAACGGCCCTTGCTTGCGTTTCCTTGTTGGGAGAAAAGAAGTAAGCAAAAAGACGCAGATAAAAGCTTTATAATGACTTTTTTTTTTTTCTTTTCAGAATTTCAGTATAAAACACAGAGGCACAGAGGGGAAGAAGGCGTTTACCAAGTTGTTCCAGCCTTCCCAGTATGAAGGATCCACAGACACCTCTTGGTGCTCCTACCCCCAGCTGCCACCATGCCCAGAGCCAGGGTCACGCGGAGATCTGTGAGTGCAACCCAAATGTCAGAACTAGTCCAGATTCCTCACGGGGAATAAGTACGTGTTTTCTGAAGGATGTTTACCAGAGAGCTAACGTAGGCAGGAAAAGTATAAAAATTATGGAAGCCCTTAATTCATCAAACCAATGAACATAAAACCAACTAAAATAGCATGATTTGTAGACGGGAATTACACTTCCAATAAAGAAAGGAAATTTATGATTTAAAGAAAGCTGACATTACGCATAGTGCATACACTGTTTTATTTAGGTACTTCACATAAAATAGTTCTGATGTGTATAAAAGCCAAGTGTATACCTCTTTTAGAAGATATTTCTTCCATTACCTCCATTAAGGGTAAACTGTAAATATAACCTACAGCACTGAACTTCTTTAGAATAACGAAGATGTGCAGTGGATCTGAGCACCAGTGCCTGACAGACTGGGCCCACTGGAGCCAGTGGGATAGAGAACAAACCACATGTTATATTCACCCCTTTTCAAGTCCTCTCAAGCTTTGAATCACCAGGGCCAAACCTGACTACGGATGGCAGCATCACATCAACCACAAACTCCACTGGAGCGTGAAGGCGGCTGGCCGCTTGTGCCACCCACTGCTCCCAGCAGGCAGCTCTGCAAATCAGGCTCCTTATTCTGGTGATTAAATGCTATCACAGGACCTTCATTTGAGCCCCCCCACTGTGCAAAGTGTGTCCTCCCATTTTTACTTTATTGCATGAATTTTGTAAGCTTTAATACATATTAAAACGCAAACCCAGCTCCTATTGAAGTGAATGGAAATATCCCCATTGACTTAAATGGAGATTAGATCATGCCAAGGAACGAGTCCAAAAGCAATATTAACTTTGTGAGGTTATACGTATGTAGAACTTTCTAATATTCTTTTGTCTGGTTCAATTGTAAAACATACATAATAAACCATGTTCGTCAAACAATGCAGGACAGGTAACACTCCTGTCTAGGGCTTAACTTTTAATTTTCTCTTTTTACTGATGTTTTGAATGTACAAATCTGCTGTTACCTCAAAATGCAGTTTCTGCAGTGGATATTACATCTAAGTTCCCAGGGCAGTAAAAGAGAATTAAAAATCCAATCCTCAGCAACGTTATTTCAACTGACACTGGATTAGTCTGCAAATACACCTTTTATCCGGTTATTGCATGCAATTGCATTAATATCACATCCAGTCAGGATCATAACCAGGACATTAACATTACTCTTAGTAAATGTAATATACCTGCATACAAGAGATAGATAAGTAGATAACATGAAGGTTTACTGCTCTTACTCTCCATGACATGCCACCATACATTTTAGGGGAAACTTCACTTCAAGCGTGACTCTTTCCGAAGGCTGCTGGGCTGTGCACAGCCTTTTGGGTGTACCTCGGGGCTGCAGACAGCTTTCGCTCATAAAACCAAACACAGCCATGCAATGGTTTAGACAAAACACGTTCAGTTAGTCAGAAAAAGAACAGATAGGTACAGGAAAATTCATTAGGTATGGAAACTTCACCTAATCTCTGGGTTTTGGGCCAGCCAACTGAGGTCAGGGATACCCCGTGTGACTTGGACACATGGTGTAATTGCATGGCCAGTCTGGCAGGGGTCTTTAAATCAGGTGCAGCCCCATCAGCATGGCTTTTGTGGGCCTGACCCTGACACGGAGCTGGCGATGGTGTTCCACCTGAGTACAGACCCCGGCCAGCCCTGCCTCGGGCTGCAAAATGTAAATTTAACCTCATTTGCAATGGCTAGGGGGGAACTTCAACTACTTAAAGGTGATACTCAAGCTTAGGTCTGGCCAGTGCCCTCTCAAATCAATGTATCAATAATAAGAGGGAACATATGCATTTTTTCATATTTTTTGCATATATATGTGCATCTGAGGCAAGTTACAAGGTGAATGTTGTGCCCTGAACTGACAGTGCAACCCAGCACCGGATCTGGGTTTTCTCATGGGACTGACAGGAGCTCCCCAGGTCTCACAAGGCAGCACCGAGACGGTGGCACTGCAGAGCTCCTGGTAAACAGCACCTTTATGGCACTGGAATTAAAGATTTCCTTCTTTACCTTCAAACGACTTAAACCCGATGTGGCATGTTTTCTTTGCTTGCTGTGTTTGGGGCATGGAGGTGGAAAAAAAGGCTTACAACTTCAAATCAAAATGAGCTATTGTTTAAATATGACATCTTCAAGGTCATTTACACATCAATTTCAGAGTAATTTTCCAAACATATCATCAAGACACTGAACCAGACACCTAGTCAAATAAATTCTCTATCTTCTTCCATTTACGAATTAAATAAAATAAGATGTGCCAACATTTAAACCTGACTAGACTTTATTATACTTTCTATACTTTCCATTACAGCCTTCTATTTGTTGAAGAAATATGTATATTCTGCTTGCTTTAATGTTTTTTTTTGCTTGGGAAAAAATCATAAAGATAATCTTATATGGATAAACAAAAATACACAGTGGGGCATCTCCAGAAGAACCAAATTGCCCTCAAAAGCACAAACGCTATAAACCCCTCTCTAAATTATGAATAATCTCTGCCAAAGCCTCGCACACTCCATCACTGCTGAGCAGCGCACTAAAACCCTGCAGTAAAACCAGGCTGTGAGGATCTGGGAAGCCCCAGCGATGACTGTATGCTACCACGTGCTGCTTCCCACTCGGTGCAATCGGAAAGTGATGGGACCGAGCGTAACACTGCTCTGACAGATGGGATGTGCTGCAAGGCTGGGTGGCTTCAGCCTCCTCCTGCAGCCTTGACGGACAAGGGCTGCTGCTTTTTGGTCACCGAGACACAGCAAAAGGTGATGCCTATTTATGGGATCTGCTTTTCGCTATTTGCTGGACATGTGCAGGCTCAATTTTTCAGCCAGCAGAGCAACCAGAACAAATGAAAAGTGCAATTTTGTGACTGGGGAAGGTGTCTCCCCAAATTCAGACACCTCAGGCACTTGTAAATGCTAGAAGGAAGATGCAATGGGGTAACATTTGCTTAAGATAACTCCAAAAGGACAACAGCTGACTGTATAATTTCATTCTATTGATAACGATTTTTTTTTGCCTTTTTTTTTTTTTAAAGCACTGGTGGCTACTGGGTTTCCAGCTACATGTGAATTATAAACTGTGAACTCTCTCTGACATTACAGCACATTTGTACACATTTATGCCTCTGTATCTGTTTATCTCTACAGCAAACTGAGCTCTGCTTTGTTTCCTGAGCCCTGCTCGGATTATAAAACTCACCTGTGCAGCCCCCCAAAGGAAGGGGAAGGGAACACAGGAAGCCCACAGCCAGTATCAGCAGAAATTCTCCCATTGTTAGCACCAACAATGGAAGTTGTTAAACCTTGATAATAACCCGCTTGCATGGAGGCACTTTTTCACAAAGGGCCTGCCTAATGCCCGGAGTAACCCAGATTTTCTGTACATCCTCTTTAGTAGATTAATAAAGAGATCAAAGTCCGACCCATGTGTCCTCTGCCAGGAGGACTGGGAAACTATTTTAAAAAGAAGGGTTTGCTCCCGGTTATTTTAGAAACGAGATCAGAAGCAGAGCAAAGCCAAAGCAGGAAGAGGAGACAGAGAAAAAAAGGCATGGGATGCTCAAAAGGATATTGATGAAAGTCCTGGCCTGAACAACAGCAGCAAGGGACTTCTGTGCAGGTTCCTCTTCCTTTATGCAGGGCTTTGCACCTTTTGTGTTGCCTAACATAAGAGGGATTGTTTTGGGAACCCTTCTACTAAATCTGTCCCAAGCAGCTTCAGGTTTTTTGTACCTCTGGGGAGGGACTGAAAGGCACTGGAGGCAGTTCCGTGGCAGAGTGTGGCTGCCTGGGGAGGCTGCCTGGTGCTCTGTGCCCGCCCTGCACCACGATGCCCATGGAGGACACGTGAAGTTGACTCTACCTGGGCTGAAATAAAGCATAAAAGGACATTGATTCCTCTGATGGATCTCGGTGCCAAGCACAGTCAGCCTGGGATGGCTGGCCAGGGTAAACAAGGGACTGTCAGGAATACATCTCCCCGTAAAAGTCTTTCACCTTGGAATTGACATTTTATTATACTGGAAATAGAGTCTTTTTGTTTTTCCTCCTTTGCTGCTGTTTCTTTCAGCTGCCTGTCAGCCTACAGCAAATGGGTAGCCCTCTGAAAAGAGTAATAACATCAACCCTGAAACACGCCTTTAAGTTTTTCTCTATTCAAAAATAAACCCAGAGGAGTAGTCAAACAGGAGAGAATGAGTACCTCTGGAAGGGGTTTAATAGTCACGCTGTGCTCGAACACAAACGCTGCGGGGAAGAGGCGAGAGTGATGCTCAGTGTAAGCACCAGAGCACCGCTTAACCCCTCTGCCAGGCACAGCAGCATTCCCTCTGTCTGGAGACATTGCACCTGACTCTGCTTTACAAAGCACGTCAAAAAAAATTGGAGAAGATATAAAAAGAAGAGCTCCACAAACAGCATGAGAAGCGGGGAGAATGATTTACAGTAAGAGAGTTTAAGACTTCGATCTGCTAAGCTTATTAAAAAGAAGATTGAGAGAAAATTTGATTATAAAATCCATGCAAAGTTCACGGGGAAATATGGGAAACTAAAGGGCTCTTTAATCTAACAAAATAAGGTGGAGCAACATCTAATGATTGGAAACTGAAGCCAGGAAAAATAAAATTAGCAATCAGCTTGATACCCTATTTTATTATTTATTTTTCTAAAGTGGGTGATTAATTCTTGGTATAATTTTTCAATCTCTAGATATCTGCCAATGAGGTCTACAAGCTGTTGGGGGAGAAAGATTTTGTGGAAAATGTATGATATGCTTCAGTCCGAGGGAGACTACTAAATAGAGAGGTAAGAAGGTGAAATATAATAGGCAGTATTGTATTATATCCAACATAAGAGGGATAAAACCAGACAATCTGGTCCCTTCAGGACTTTAAGCACACTGAATCTGCAAACACTGCCATGGTGCGCTAACTGAAGAATCCTGGAGAGAGGAGGTTCCCTGTATGGTGCTGGGTGGCTCCATTGGATTGCCCAGCTTGATCCCCCAGACCACCATTTGGTTGTTCCAACAGCCTCTGCATTGCCATCCCCATGGAGGGGAAAAAACACATATAGTGAAAAAACAGCCCCTTGCCCACCTCAAAATCCTGGCCACCAAAATAGTTATGTCTGTAGAAAAGTACCATGTCCTACACTAGGAGGTAATTTGGGATTCAAAGCAGAAGTTGCACCAAGCATAGCGAAATGCACAGTTCTCAAGCACACAGATGTGAGGTGGGCGTCCAACAGCACTGCCCAGGTGGGCACTGAGTGTGACAGAGCCCAGCAGCACCAGCAGTCACGTCCCCTCTCTTTTTTTAAGGGGTTAAGCCAGAAGCTTACTGGTATCTTCTCACCAGGTCATGCAAGAAACCCACGAGCCTGTTCTGGAGATGTGCACAAGCCATTAGAAGCAGCACAGCTGCTGGACGTGAACCCTGGTGAGCCTGGAGCAACATTTGTCATTCTGTCCATGCCAAGCACCGGGCCAGACAGACATGCAGCAAACAGCCTGGTCCCCTTCTGTGCTTGAGCAGAAACTCTCCGATGACAAGAGGCTCTTACACAGCAAACCTGGCTTTGTAAGAACAATTGTTTGTTCACTCTTGTGTTTCTGAAAATAAATTTTCCGATGGATAAGGGCTCTCTAGGCAGTATACTTCATAAATATTTTCCATAATGTAGCAGAATATTACTGTTTTGTAAGGCTTTATGCTGTGAAACACAAGTTGGATGCACTGAAACCTGCAGTTTTATCTAGACCCATTTGCAGGGATCTCCCCAGGACTAGAAAATTCAAGTTTTCCTTCTGTATCACAGATTTGTGTATGTGGGCCATGGTAGCAACAGCCAGCATGTCAAAGAAGAGGCATCTTATTTTGAATCGGGATTACTGTATGTACTGTACAAACCACTCAAAAGCAAAGCTTTCCATTTTTTCTTCAGTACACTTTCAGCTGTACTCTCTCTTCTCTAAAGAGGCTGAGAAGGAGAATCCCCTTCTTATCCTCCATGTCCAGGGGGAGTAAAAATACCTCAAGCTGCTGCTTCTCCTCTGGGCAGGAGTTTAGGTGGCTGCAGCCGAGGAAATGCAGGAGGGTTTCCTGAATGCCAAAATTTAGTTCAGGCCTCTGAAGGAAAGATCACTTGCTAAAGCCAAGAAGACTGGGAGCATCTCTCACCATTCACTTCAGGAAGGATGTGAGTTCAGTTTCCCTTCTTGAATAGACAAGAGACCAGAAACACAAGAGTGGTTCTGGTCTCACTCCTAAGCTTACCAATAGGTCTCACACGCCAGACCCCTCTCACTAGTGGGGCATTGCCCTCCATAAGGAAGTCCCCAAAAGACATCCTTTGCATAAATGCTGCACCTCTGCAGGGAAACCACAGTGGCATCATGGTCTTGCCCACGCTGTCATACCTGTAGTACCCTAAGGAGGCCACAGCCACCTACAGAGGGTTGATAATAAAATAAAATAAAATAAAATAAAATAAAATAAAATAAAATAAAATAAAATAAAATAAAATAAAATAAAATAAAATAAAATAAAATAAAATAAAATAAAATAAAATAAAATAAAAAAATAAGGGTGAAAGAACTAGAATTGATTTCCATTATGGATTTTTTCCAAAACACTTTGAGCAATCTTGTGGCAACTCTGCAGGAAAACGCTGCACATGATCATGAAGGGAGTCAGAACTTTAATTTTCTACCTCGTGTAAAGTGTGGCAGAAATGGAGCTGGGGTTATAACAGCAAACCTAGCACAGACCCTAAACAAGCAGACAGTAAGGGCACTTCTATTTCACTCTCCATACTCTGCGTGATAATAAATCGAAGGGTCAAAGAGTATATGGGAATATGCCGGAGTGTATTAGTGGAAAGTACTATTCTTTTAATCTTCTGGTAGCTTTAGTCTGAAATTTATCATCTTCAAAAATATTCTGAAGGTAGAACACTCTTCTTCAGACAAGAAAATGGAAGGAAGCTGAGATACCCAAGGGACTGTGGCAAATCAGAGGATCACGATAAAAGCCTTCAAGCAGACAACCCTACCGTGATCATTGGGAATGGTGCCAGTGACTCAGTGGGTGCTTCCTTTTGGCTCAGAACAGAGAGAATCAAATAAATGTGCTGTGGCTGCGTTTCTCCTAAGTACTGTCTTTCATGTCAGACAGAAAACTAAGACCCTTATCTCATCAGAGTCCTCAGAAGTCATGGTACTTTCTGCCAGCTCTCCCTGCCCACTCTTCCAGGAGATGATGCAGCTCCATTCAAGGGGCCGGGAAGCAAAGCAGGCAGTCTGGCATCTGAGGGGTACCAAGACATCAGCATCTACCCAGATGCTCCCTTCCTATTCAGGGCAAGGCTCTGATGGACTCAACGGAAATAAGCACTGTATTTCCCAGCTGATGTATACATACACGCACAGGAACTGCAGCAGCTCAATTTTAGAGTCTCTTACGATGAGGTGGACTGAGCTCCCTGAAGAGGTGGGGAAGTGAACGTCTTGATAAAGCAAATAATGAAATGTTGCAGTGCCAATATACATTCTCTAGTCCTTTGAGAGAAACCACAAGCATGAGACATAATAAAAGAAGACACAGAAAATAAGGGCTTTGTTGTGGACACAACCCTTATGTGCTCATTATGCACTGCAGTGACTTGTGTCTCTTTCTGACACTTAGACACCTTGGTGAGATGTTGTATGTATGTACAGGCAGATATGATACGTGTAAAAATACGTATACATACACTTGCACATACATCTATCCTAAATGGAAGAGGGCAAAAGAAAAGTGATTTATTTTCATTCTGTAAATGGACACATCATAGACACATAGTATGCTTCTCTGCATGGCTTGCCTTACATCATCAGATGTAGTTTGAGGCACTCATAAGCACTTAACATTTGAATTAGTGTTTGTGAACATTTTAGCTTTTAAAAACACCCTTATATTTTATGCTGTAAATTCTTAAACATTTAGTATTACCAGTGTGGGCTTTGCCTAGGGCTAATCTATAGGCTGCACTTAAGACAGCAAAAATCCGTTTGTCTGTTTATACACTATTTTGAAATGGAGTTTATTTTTTTCTCTCTGATATACATCAATTTGAGCAAATCATGAAAAGGGTGATTCAATTATTTATTTATAATGCAGCTTGGCCAACAGTGGAAGCAATAAAACCATCCAAACAAAAACCAGGAAATTATCCCAGATCCAGGAGCAGAAGTAAGCATGGCTCCCTCTAATTGAGTTTCCTCCGTTCTTATCTCCTATAGATCCCCTTAGATTGTTTTCCAATTTTCATTTCCATTTCTTCCATTAAACGCCTCTAACCTATGACCTCCATTTACTGCCACCCATTCATCTTCCGCTTTTAATTGAGATGTAACTTGTCCACTTGTCCAGCACTGAGCACTAAAACTCTGACAGCATGCTTGATAAATACTGGCTTCCTTCAGCAAAGCTTACTTGGGAAAGCGCAATTCAGAACTCGACTTGAACATCACTAAAATGGGGTTTACCTTATAAACATACCGCAGTGAAGACAAATAGAGCAAATAATAATATCCTTGGCTTGATTTGCTTTTTCCAATACAAGACTGGATTAGATTTGTTTTGACCCTGGGACAGCGAGGGGTGGCAGGGCCAGTGGGAAGACAACAGATAAGGCAAGCTTTCAGCAGTCAATCATTTCTTACTTTCAAATAGAATAATTTTAAATGTGGTGGTTTTCAATCAATTTCCTTCCCCCTGAGAATCAGTATACAGGAATTTTGGAAGGATGGCATTGTTTAGAAAACAGTTAGGCCTCATACAACATCACTGCAGGAACTCTTGGCAAACATTCGTGAACTCCCACCAGCCATTTGCCTCTGCACCATTTAACCGAGGGGCAAGGCCAGCATTAGGGGGGTCAGAAACACAACACAAAACAAAGAGTAAAGCTCCAGCTACTAAGCAGTTGTTTTAATCCTGTGGAGGACTTCTAAACCAAAACCAGAGAGAACAGCAAAAGCTTAGCCTCTTAGAGCAGTACAGCAAAATTTATACAGCACTCCAGGCCACTACTAAATTGTAAAATGTAAGAAAACGTACTGTGGTCTGGCATTCAACCACTCAAAACAAATAGATGAATCACTCCCCAATTACTCTAATGGCTTGGTGTTTTCACCAGTGATACCAAGCAAAACATGACTTCGCTGGAGTCCTGAAGGTGAACATCCAGGAGGAACATTTTTCATCCACAACCATCGTACCAGGGCCTGGGCTGGAAAGCACCATGGTCAAAACACCTGAACGCGGCACTCTCATGCCACACAGGTGTGACTGATAATGGTGCTGACACAGCCCAGATAGTTTCAAATTAAGGTTAAAACTTGGTAGTGACAGACAGAGAGGTGCAGCCTCAAGGCCCTGAGAAGGCTACATGAATCACACCAGGGTTGTGGAGCCTGAGGACTGCTCAGCACAGCAGTGGCTGCCAGAGCCCATGCTAGGCCTCTCCCCAGATACAGTGCAGAGGAGAAAAAGGTGTCAAGAGAGGTTAGAGAACTTTGGGTAGCAGCCAAAGGCATCCACGGACAAGAAATAGGGGCTGCTCTATCTAATTTTCTGAAAGAAGGTGACAGGCAAACCAGCTCTTCCCCCTGTTGTGCAGTAGAGTCTCCAAAATTTTTATGCTTTGTATGGGTGCCATTTACACAGATAGTGATGGATAATCAGGTGTGTATGTGGCTCCCAGCAGAGCAGGATATTGAACTTTATATTACAGCCATCGACAAGCTGAACACTTCCCTGTGTCTGGCTGCCTGGCTGCCACCATGAATCCCATCTGAGGCCCATGTCATCCATCACCGGCATGCCCAAACTGACTCCCAAAGGCTTCAGTCTGGTTGATACTGGAGCAAGTTGGTTGGCACTTCTGCTACCTGTCACCCTGACCATGATATTGAATGGCAGCATGGACTTGGCTTTAATCCCTGTTTAAAATTCCAAGGGGAACTGGTCTCTTGGAGAACCACTACTTGGGCCCCCCTAGTGATGACTCCAGAATGGGACCTGTCAATGAGATTTATCACCACCAGTACTGTTATACAGCTTCTGAACCTGCATGCTGATGGAAGAGATCTTGGGAAGACCCAGTGGCATTATTCCTGCTTGTCAGTAATTTTTAAGCAACACATAAGGTCAGGCAAAGGAAGGTCTGATGGAATGGTCTTTGTAAGGGACTTGAAAGCACAAGGACAAGGAAAGCAGAGCCTGAGGGTTAGGAGAGACTGTGGATGGTCATCACAGAGAGCATCACTCTGAGAACAAAACGAGGGGAGGTGGCAATGGCACTGTGAGGACATTGGCATTCTCGGCATGAGCCCGCCTTAATTTGCTCGCCACCAAACAAGCATCTGGTGCCACCTAATTAAAACACCAGTTCCAGGAGGTGACATCCAGCATCATGAATCAAATGAAACATCTGCTAATTCTTACAACAGCGAGACAAAACAAGCCAAAAAATGGCAAAACAAACACAGATACATAGACATTACTAACTTTGGCACTCATATCCCCACTGAACATAAGAAGCATCTAAAATTCCCACATTATTAACCAGCGCATCTTCAGTTTAACTGATCGACCGTGCAAATTTGCTACAGCACATGTTCAGCGGTTCAACGGGCAAAAATGGATCAAGTTTTCTAAAAGTGGGTGAACGCCTCACCGCACAGCATTGCTCCGCAGAGGGGAAGCCTCCCTCGAGCTCGCACAGTCTGACGGCACAAGCTATTAACTCAGATGATTGAAGGACTGGAGAATGCAGGAATCTCAATACATGCATGGCCTATAATAGAAAAACGCATGGTGTGTTCTCCCCAGCGACACACAGACGCTGTATTTTTCTTTCTGCTATAAATAATTGTTGTTGGTTTTTTTTTAATAGGTATAGATAATCAGGCATTTACATGGTTTCCAGCAGAGCAGCAATATTAAACTACTACGTTACAGCCATTCATAAACTGAATACATTGCTGGAATTACTTTTTAGTGTCATTATTATCCAACGATCTCTACAATATGTGTTGTTACCACAGCAGTAGAGTGATTAGATTCCGAACATTGCTGGAAATCTGTAAGTAACACCATGGTAGTGAATCCTTAGAGAAATCAAGCATTTAAGGAGAACTTTCTGGCGTCACTTGCACAAATCTTTCACCAGCAACATTTCATTTACTTGGTTTAACCCTGCAAATGAGCCTACAACACAGGTGTGTAATGGCACTTTTTAAAGTGTCTCATTTCAATACATAATCTTGTTAACGCTTTGTTAATTCTTATGGCCTCTCTTCCCACTACTCTTACACAAACCAGTTGCATGTCTTGCTTTGAAGTCGTCTTTTTTTTTTTTTTTTTTGCTCTACTGCAAGACCTTACAGGCAGAGGATGTGTTTAACCTGAATGAACCCTCTGGAATGTAACTTTGCTTCCTTACTCTGGTACTGATTTTTAAGCAGCATTTTGTATAAAAGATGTAATCAGAAACCGAGCAAAAGGAGAAAAGATATTCTACTTCTACTCCAGAGATCACTAGGTCAACCCGGCACTAGGGCTGGAGACACATGAGGGCACTTTGGAAGTGCTGCAGAAGGAAAATCCTACAGCAACCTTTAATGACCTATCTATGTTAAGTCAAAGAGAAAAAGAGCTTATCTCTATTTTTTTTCCCCTATGATGGAGAAGAAAATAGGAATTTCAGGAAGGGATAATATGCAAGCTGATTGCAGCAAGTTGCAAATGAACTAGTGGGGGGTATCTGGGAATAGACACTAATTTCCATTCCAACAGGAATGGAAGTTTCCATATTAAAGAATATTATTTCTGAGCAGTCAGCACAGAAGGGGAAGCTGGTGCAATAAAACATGAAATTTCTAAGCGATCAGGAACAGAAAGAAAGAAGGAAAGTAACTGAGGCTGCAGTCCTGCTAAATACTAAGATGGGGGGGATATGGAGAAGATGCAGCTGCCAAGGCAGTCACTGAACAACACACTTCAGAGATAAGAGGCACCAGCCATTCTTCGAAGAAATCGTGGCTGCCAAGAGCTACAGAGAAAAGAGTGAATTGAAGGGATAGAGAGGTCAGCTGCAGTGAATACAAAAACAAGTCAAGGCCAAGGACAGGCAGACGCTTTGGGATTTGGCCAGGAGGTGATAATTTGTGGGTTTAGTTAACTGCCATCTCAGCGGAGTAGAGAGGGCAAAAACTCGATGAGAAAAGAGAGAGTTGGCAGCAAAAAACCGAAGGCAGCCAAAATACGGAGCAGGAATAAGGAGCTTGGGTAGGAGAGAAAAGGAGAAGGGGCGTCTGGCAGGAGCAGATATGCTTGGAGAATTGTGGGTTTTTCCCAGTCTGGGGGACACAAAGGCAGATCTGAAAACTGAAGTGATGCCAAGGGAGAAAACAGGGTTAGGTGAGGTGGCAGGAACAGCAGTGAATGAAGGAGGTCACAGGGGATCACAGGCGGAGCTCAAGAGGGAAGTCAAGAGTGGAAAGAATGAGGTTTATCCAGTGCAAGCAAAGGAGAATTTCCACCTCGAATCGCCACTGACTGCTATTCTTCAGCCAGGGGAAGAGCCGTGCTCTCTCACTGCATCCTGTTCAATCATCCCTTTAAGGCATCATGCCACATGCCAGCAGTTTGGGAAACGACTTTCTAGAATTCCTCAAAGAGCAATAGCATATTTTCCTGTCTTCTGTTTGAAAAATCTGAACTACATTTCTATAGTGTCTATGTGAAAACAAGGTACAGTATATCCTTATTTTATCCTAGTATTCCTCCCAGTTTAAACTCTGTCTAGTGACAAGAAGCAAGGAATTTGACTTGCTGTCATCTGCCCTCACTGCACTGACGGAGGAATTCAGTGACAGTTCCATGGAGTCTACCTGCCTGAATTTCTCTCAGGGCAATGGCAATAACCTCTAAGCAAATGCTGCATGAAATCATAACCCCTTTTATACCAACACTAAACCTCTCATGCCCTCTGAAGGAATCCAGATCTTACTCTCTGCTTTTAGAAGTCTCCTGTAAGAGAAGCAATAACCAACAGAACATAGCATGTACTGGACATGGTATCACTTATGTGTCAAACGGATCACTGCTCTCACTTGATGTATTTATTACTAAGTTCAGGATATAATTTCTTATATTTAGAGAATGCAAAAATATGTGCTAACAGTTTACAGGAAAAAAAAAAAAAAAAGTGCTATGAATAGACAAGGACAACAGCATTAGAACCACAATGACAACAAAGCTGCACTTATTGACCCCAGCAACAAAGGAAGACTTGGAGGAAAATTCTTTGTAATATTTTATATCCTGAACTAATTAAAGATCTCATTCCCCAAACAGCCAGATAGCAAACATAAGCAGTGCCTCCAGATGAAGAATTCCTATTTTGATGGTTACTGTAATGAGCACACTCCCAAAGGAAACAGCCAATAAAAAGCATCTCCTATCTGGAGGATGCTGAATGAAAGTTGGACTTTTCTTCATTTTACAGCAATTCCTTATTGCATCATATCAGCCTCCACCAAAGGTCTCAGTTCAATTTTTCTGTAATGAATTTGGAGACTCCAAAGAAAGATTCTATCCCATCTTCGCTGGCTAAATTTCTCTCTTTGACTTAGAGCTGACAATGATTACGAGAAAAAACACCATTTTTACATCACTGTATGCAGTTTTAATTAAAGTTTATTAACTTGAGAGAAACTATCTTCTTATCACCACCAGACACTAGAACAAAAATGCCTTTTATTGTGTTATTAAACTGATGTTTTGTGCAGAACCATCTCTACAGCACATGGTAGCTCAATTGCCTAGTGGCAAATTAAACCGATCTTCTCCATCCCCCACTATTTCTTTTCATGTGTGTTGTGCCTCTGGCAAAAAAAGATCACACCAGTACCTTCTGCAAAATTTTACACCTACAGCCTGTGTCTGTGGAATCACATAAAGCTTTCCTTACAGAATTGCAGAAGGAACGAGATCACTTAGGTCAGAACTATGCACCCTGCCCACTTTTATAACACAAAAAAAGCATACACCAGGGGCCAAGCTGTGATGCATTACGCCCAGTACCACATTCACAAAAGGATATTTGGAGTGACTATTTGCAAAGTGACAGATGGGGTTAAGAAAGCCAGAGTGAGAGTACATGAAACTAAGAACAACTTTTCAAAATACTTGTAGAAAAGCAGTCATAGAATCATAGAATATCCCAAGCTGGAAGGGACCCACAAGGATCATCAAATCCAACTCCTGGCTCTGCGCAGCACCACACAAAAATATGATCGTATGCTCAGAGCATTGTCCAAACACTTCTTGTTCAAACACAGCTCTGTCAGGCTCAGTGTCATGCCCACTGCCCTGGGGAGCCTGTCCCAGTGCCCAACCACCTTCTGGGTGAAGAACCTTTTGCTATCACTCAGCCTGACCCTCCCCTGTCCCAACTCCATGCTGGTCCCTTGGTTCCTATCCCCTGGCACCAGACAGAAGAACAAAACTTAAAATGCCAATGAATATCACCACAGAGGTTAAGCAATAGGGAATGATTAAGGGAGCTGAAAGGGTGAGTGGTAAACCAAGAGGACTGAATACTCCAAATGGGAAGAGAGTTGAACATGGATTGGGAAGATGGTATTTAAGATGATGATCCAAGAGAAGAATTACTAGTGACCTTGCCAAGAGTATCTCCAGAGACAGACACAGAAGAAATTAGGAAAATCACTCAGAACATACTTAAGGTACTTGAAAGTGCATGCTGGAGATGTTATTACAAATGAAAGTCCTTAATCTGGGATAAGAGTTATGAAGAAGAGGATATCACTTGAGCAGGAATGGATGTGGCTTATATCAAATAAATAGACACAGGGGGGCAATAGGTGAAAGAAGAGAGATGTCGCAGGTTTGACTGCAGAGGAGAGTGGTGGGACTGAAGGCTGATCAGCCAGGCAATGCAGGATGGGGCATGGCTAAAAATAAGAATAGGAAGGAACAAGCAGTGCTCTCAGCGGTGTAACTTGCGAAACACAATTTACTGCGGGTTTTATTCATAATGTTTTTCTTGTATGGGGAGGAGAGGAATGGGGACCACAGACAGAGATAAATACAACTATCATGTACACAAATCTTTTTTTTACATTACGAGCAAAACTAAAAGGTTAGCAATGGCATGGGGGTGAGGGGAAGTTTTTTCTCTTTGGTGGAGAGGAGACAGGGGGCTTTCTTCAGCACTAGATCAAGGGCAGAAAGCACAAAAAAAAAGGCTTCACACAGGGAGAGGCTCACTGGCCTGAAGTGGTTAAAGAGGGAGTAGGAAGATTAGAAAAAGCAGAGCAAGGAATCAAATTGTTTCAGTGATAAAGGACGTTCAAGGTGACAGAAAATACTCTGCAATAGGTATTTACTGGAGCAGATTGAGTTGAGCGGGATCATTTACGTGGGCTTTGAAAAGCAGTACGAACACAGCAAGCAATTACACTGCAATAAATAAACCAGTAGCACACGTGCAAATGAGGAAGCCTAGAAGAGTGCACACGGGAGATACAGCAATCGCCAGGAGACTCGATAATTGCTCCTCGGAGCCTGACTTTAAGGGACTCAGAGGGTGGAACAGAGATGTTGTGTCCATCATGGGCACAATGAAGCAGCTGTGGCTCTGCACAGCCCTTCCCATACTAACCTGCTACATCCAGACACAGAAAAACAAATGCCCAAACTCAGCAAAAAAAGCATGCTTTCAATCCCCTTTCTCACCTCCCTGAAGATGACCTGCAATGCTAGGCACACACTGAGCTAGTTCAGGTTCCCAGTCCCAAAAAACATTCCACCTCAGTTTTAACAGGGTTTTGCAATTTGCCTTGTTTAGGTTCCAGCAAATTTTTGAGGCTTCCTTTCCTTCCAAATATTCTTAAAATCATAACCCTTCCTTCTGCCACATGGCACTTGTGGGACCGTTCACAACTAACACAGACTCCAGAAGGCCTCGGTCCCCCACCTGGATTCCTCCCTGTGCATGCGCTACCAACCGTGGTAAAACATTAAATTTTGGAATATAGCTATTTTCACCCATTACCTACAATTACCAGCTCTTAACCTACCATTTCAGCTTCGCAAAAAGCCAACACAAAGCTCTTGGCAATCTCCCCACCCGTTTTGGCTGGTAACAGTCCACAACCCACCGATTAATCCCAAGGCCAGGCCTATTCCAGTGAGAGCACACCTATTGCCAGGAAAAGTTGAAAGCTGACAATCAGTTAATTCTGTCTGTAAAACCTAGGGACAAAACCACAGAAAAATGAGGTAACAAACCACTCCTCTGTATGTCCACCCCTTGATTGTGTTCAGGAGCTTTTGGGTGAAGGCTGAAGTTGAGGGTGACCTCAGGCATGAGGGAGAGAATGAACTTCAGAAAACTACTGCTTGTACTCCAAATCCATTATTTTTACCCTTTTTCAACAAAGCTGGAATGTAAACTAAAAGTGTATTTGACTTTGTTGCTTTCCTGCAATTTTCTAAACAAGTTTCAAAACCACATCTATTTTGCTACTTTCCTAAGTCACTTTTTTGTCACTTTCCTAAGTCACTTTTTTGTGTACTGGCTCTTCCTTTGGCTGCTCAGTGTCTGGGAGATAAAAGGGATAGCTTTACAACTAGCTGGTAAGAGACCCAAGAGATGGACTCTCCACACGCTGGCAGAGCTGGAGTTGTGCAGTTGCACTTGAGCTTTTTGCAGCTCTGCAGATGTGCGGAGCTTCGTTTTCACCGCCTGCTTCCCGGCAGCATCTCCTGCTAATAAGCTGCAATTTACACTTGAAAAAGCACTTACCCTTACAGCATTTCTGGGGCTCCCATAATTCATCTTGCACTGTGAGGTGTCTCTGAAAATCCCATCGCCTGAATAGCAAAAATGAGTGTTTGACATTAACAGGCCATCTTCCTCCTACTTTCTGCATGTTTATGATGAGGCTGGGGGCGATACTACCACCTCGGAGGTAGAGCCTATACACAGATCCGCTCACCGAGCTCAAGAAAAGCTTTTGTCTTCTTTACTCACAAGCATCATGACTTTGTCAAGCTGCCTGTCTCAACTGAAAACAATCCGGGCATTGATTGGCACTGGGATGGGCTTTAAAGGTGGCAGGGGAAAAGTACTTTCCCACTTGTAAGCTCAGCGAATTTGACAAAGAAGTGTGCTTGGTCTCTTTCTACAAAATCAGTTTTCAGAGTAAAATCACCCAGCAAAGGCTTTTTCCTGACAGTCACAAATAATTCCAGCAGCAAAGTTATAAAGTGTCTAAAAGATGTTTTAACCTGTCTCGAAGAACCTGTATGACATCTTTGGCTGTCATGAGAAGGACGAGGATTGAAAACATAGTTACTGGCACTAGGAGTTGTTCTTAGAAACTGGAATAACAGGCACACCAAAAAAAATATACAGAGAATGAACAGAAATTTAAAAAAAAAATAAAAAAAATTAATAACTCTAGCATCCTCTAAGGATGAGTCCCCAAAACAGATACTACAGGAGCCTCTTTTCTCTAACCCCTGGTGCCATCCTCATTGCCTCCTGGATGGAGAAGTCCCACTAGAGACGAGGTATTCATGTCCCCACCTCAGCCACATGCAGCTGTAGAGACATAAGTGACACTTCATAGAAAAGAGAGAAGAAGAAACCACAGATAAACACTTCACTCCTCTGTCCTGAATACAGCTGGGGAAAGCCATGCCATGGAACGAACTAAAAGCTAGCCATGCAGTCCAAAAAATGGTATTTTCAACGTTTTGATAATGAGCCCCTCAGCTCTGTCAAGCTTCCTGCCTTGTCTTCTTGCCTCTCCAAAGCACGTGTCTGTGCTGACCGCTAACATGCAACAGACATCTAACTACGCAAAGTCCGAAATAGGAAACACAAACACACAAATCACAAGCACACAGACAGCCGGCGTTCAGGCTTATTATCATCATTACTTAATCACATGTTGAACGAGCTAAGAATTAACAGTTAACACATGAAAAAAGTTGGCTTTCCATCAAAAGCAATTATAATTAATTCCTAAGAAACGTATTTCTGGATGCCAAATCAGATGGAGGAATCGACTGGGGGATAGATGCACTCCTTCCATAGCTCCACTCAAAATTCTAATTAAGACCAGAAATACAAAAGTGGTTGTGGTGGAAAGGTTAATAGAAGAGGAGGAAATCTCAAGAGAAACCATGCCAGATATTCAGTCCCTGTTTTTGGCTCTTCTGCACTTTTTTTCCTTAACAGAAATTCCCTAGAGACAAGAACACACGTGTGCACACACACACACTCTACCATGTGGATATTTTAGAAAAATAAGATGACCACAAAACAATACGTTCTGCCAGCCTAAAGGTCTTGTGGAGAAAGTGGCATTGAAATCTTAGTCTCGACTGCAGTCAGAAAAATCAGCTGTGTCACAAAAGTTCATCTCCTCGAGCTATTGAAACATGGAGAGAAAGGATTTGTAACACTGACGATACTGAGCGTGCAATCTGCCCCCTAAGCAAGAGCAATGCTGAACAATTAAAGTGTAGGCAACAGGATGATGGCGCTTGGTTCGGAAGAGTGAGGAGAGCATTTCAGCTAAAAAGCCCCTTTATTTTGCACAGATTCTCCTGAAATATTCATAATGTAAAGAGAAGCTGGAGAAAAGAAAGGAGATTTCTAGATGAAACCATCTTCAGGCTGGGAGAAAAAAGAGGCGAGTGCTTCCGGCAATGCTTCACGCTGCAGTCTCCAACTGGGGTGCAGAAAAGTAGCTTGAGAGAAGCCTTATGAAAACCTCCGAGACTGGGCTGGGTGTCACCAATTTGCAGTTTATGTAAAAAAATAAAAAATAAAAAAAAAAAAAAAGGAAAACCCAGGACCGGCCACCAGGAGCAGGAACAGCCTGGTTAAAAACAGACTTTTCTGAGGACAACAAAAAGAGGCTTGGGGGAAAGCTATCAAAAAAAAATATTTCAAGAACTTGTCATTTTTCATCTGCTTCTCCCATTCATCAATGCTTAAAAAGACAGGAAGGAAGTGAGGCATTCCAAAAAAAAAATCTTTGCCATCTCCCAAATCCTCGTGCATATGTTGCACAGTGGCAAATTCTCCTGAAGGGAAAATACAACTTTCAGAAAATATGAAACACTGTCCTGTGGGAAGTGATTTCACAAAGAATCACAGAACTGAGCTGTTTTTTATACTTCCATGTAAGATATTTTTCTCTGAGAAAGAATTTTCTCCGTCAGATCCCACCCAGCCGCAGCCACTGAGATGCGCTATGAGCCTCCATCCTGCCTTCAAGCGACCAGACCTCTTGTATTTTACATCAGTTCAGCCAGAAACAAAAACTGTCCATTAGGGAGGCTTTGTACTAAAATGTTCACCTACAACACCGTTTTCCTTACCAATTCTCTTTCAAAGCCTTCTGTCTCAAGGTACTGCCCCCAAAATCCCTAAACTCAGAAAATAATACTGATTACCATTGTTATACCTGGTAGCCATGCACAGTATGAAAGGAGCTGTACAAAAATGAAGCAAGCTGGCTGTAGCTTCAAAATCTGGTAGCAAAAGGCAGAAAGTAAGGCAAATCATTGTGGCTATGTTTTTTTAAAGCTCACTGAAACACCACGTGCCAAGAGGTGCGGATCCCCAGGTGCTATTCTCAGACAGTGAATCACTTCCCAGTCCCAGGAGAATCTGTCTGTTCCTCCTCCATCTCCTCCTTCCCTAAAGGCATGAATGGAACCTGGGGTCACCAAATGACTTAAATTAATGTAGTTAAAAAAATGCAACACCTTACTGAATGCGCTTTTTCTGATGACTCAAATGTCATTCATCTGGAAACAAACACGCACAGAAGTCCCACTGTCTGTGACTTTAATAAATATTTAGGCTGTCTTACCAAAGCATCCTAATGCTTTAAATACCAAATCCTAAAGGTATCTTTAGGATTATTTTATATTTGCCATCTTATCAGCAGAAATGCTTCCCTTCCTATTATTTATCTTGCATAAAGTGAGCCATCAGTTTTTTTTTAATTATTATTTTTTTTTAAGAGTAATTTATTGGAAATTCTCTGTCTGCATTAAGATTAATTTAAACCCAGTAAAACTGATAAACTGTTGTTATTGGCCTCAATCCACACTACCTTTTAAATCTTTGGTTTTTCATTCCAAGGCTCTGATGAAAGATTCATTCCAAGCACCTAAAGTAATCTCTGCTTTCTACTCCCTCTTCCACACTCCGCTCTCTTCCAGTGTAATCCATTTTATGGTTTCAGTTATAAAAACATAGTTCTGCCTACCTGGCACTTCAGATAACAGAGGTCCCATATAACACAGTCTGCCTTGACCATGTTTAATGCCAATCATGGGCACCTTCTCTCTTATTGATGCTGGTCACCTCATGCTTGGTGTAAAGACAGAGGGTTGAACTATTTCCAAATTCAAGCTGGAAAAACAGAAATCATGCCTCTGCCCCAGGTCTCCACGCTTCAGTAAAACACCGTCTATAAAACATTACAAATCTATCAGTTTGGGGATCAAACCTGGTAAAAACTGACATCCTGAGGAGACAGGACAAATTTTACTCAAATGGAGGTTAGTTCACACTGTATTTCTGCTGTTCTTTTAACTAACTGAGATGCAAAAGGTAAGTGCTGTGTACAACACTTCCTGCCACTGAAAACTATGAATCACAATGGAGGATTTCTGTAAAACTACTTTTTCAACTACATTTATTTTTTTTCTTTTTAAATCAAGAATCTCAGCACTCTGGAAAATATCTGATGCCACAGGAAATAATTACCTGCAAAGAAGCCTGCCAGCTGCCAATATTCACCAATTCACGTGTACGAACACAGTTTCACACTGAGAGCTTTAACTTCACGGGAGCTGGGCATATAGCTGAAGTTCAGCGTACTCAGCTACATAATTTCATGCTAAATAAGCATTAAAGCTAAACTAATATTTAGTGTCTTTGTGATGTAGGACAAAAAAAAAAAAAAAAAAAAAAAAAAAAAGGTCAGAAACATAGAAGCTTCTTCCTAATACAATATTTATACGAATCAGCTTTATTTTTTATGACACCTTGAAAGGCATAAAATGCTTTAGAAGGTTAAATAATAAATGATAGGAAAGAAATGAGAATGTTGTAAGGACTAAAATTTGTATCATCTGATGAAATGTATAATGACATGGGCTCACTGAAGGAGTAAGATACAAAGAAGCTGCCCCAGATAGGGAAACCTGGGGAGGTTCTTCAGTGTGAAAAGTGCTTGCTTTCTCATTTTCACCTTTAATTTCTTTTTTTTTTTTTTCTAGGATAATACAGTATTCACAGCCCTTCTTAGGGGTAAGAGCTTTGTGAAAGGACGACATTTATTAAGTTACTATCAAATACTTTCCATTCATATTCTCTTGCTTTTTCAGATTGTAGATCAAAATTTAATTTTTCAAGCAAGCCTTGCATCCTTCGGGTTACTTGCCCCTCATGAGTGCATACCAAAGGGAACAAGGGCACGTGGGCACCTCACAGCCTCCCTGTTCTGGGAGGGGGCAACTCAGACACTGCTCCCCTCCCGCAGTGACTGCCACCTCTGCTGGAAGCATCGCCTGCTCCAGCCACCCAAAATACCACCTCACAGGCTCTGCTGAGCCGATGGTCATGCTCCAAGAAATATTCCTACCAGATCCAGTGAATTACTTATGATACCAAAGTTTCTTACCTATGAGAGTATCACATTTCACGATGAAGTTTCAGCAAGATGGTTATGGGACTCCTGCAAGGCTGCTGAACACAGTGCTCACAAGGTTATACTGCATAAATAACAAGCATTTTCTTAACTGGGTCTTTCAATTATTTAGAAATACTTGGCAAATGCGCTGCTAACAGCTGTTTTATAACAGATTTCATGGTACTGTACACCTGGTGCTAATGCTTCAGCATGTCTAAATGGTTTTCTAAAGATTACACAATCAAACATCATAAGATAAAATCACGGTAATTGGAGCCCTCATCAAAGAAGAAATTACTGTTACACTTTACAAACCATATCTATTACTTTCCAAAGCTGAGCAAAAGGTAATAATAATACGATAGCCACAGAGCCAGAAGATCTTTCCTGACCTCTCCCCAAACACAGGGATCCTGCAAGAGGCATACACCGTCCTTGTGATAATAGGGAACATAAAAGCTATCTCTGATGCACCTACTCTATTCTAAGCAAAATAAAGATTTCAGCTAAAAGTCTGCAGCAGAAAAATATCTGAAATATCGTGTCACAGACCCCTTTTTACTTATCTGGTGGCATCTCTAAAGTCAAAATATATTAGTGACCTTTGAGTCATGCCTTAAAAATTGATTTCCTCAGCACAGATATCATGTTGAAAGCCTTTATTCTGATCCCTAAATACTACATAAATAAGTGGATGTTTTTTAGATGCTGAATATCAAATCAGTGCCAGATAACTGTGAGCTTTGCCCAGGTGTTTTCAATAAAATGAGCTGGGTAAAAGTAATGCAATACAGATTTACTGAATCTGATGATGGCTTTAGAGCATTCGCCATTAAAACAACACACGGGAATCACACACGTATCTCCAAGTTTATAATCTGTATGTGATTTCTTAACTAGGAAGAGAATTTTTAACTATGTTAATTTTCGCATCTATTTAAGTGCTGCAGAATTACGGTGACTGTGATTTGCACAGAAATGGCTCTGCAGATGGCTACATGAGCAGATATCCGTACCAGGTGAAGTCCCAGGTTTGTCAAAATTAATGCAACACTTTCATCTAACTTCAACAGAGGGTTAGAACACAAACAGATTATGTTAGAGGAGCTCACATTAGGTCTCATCAGATCAAAGATGGGGCTGAATAAAGCAGCAGAATGACTGATGGGCAAAGCCATGGGCACAGAGCAGTGTGGGCAGCTTCTGCATGGGCATTCAGGCACCCTCCTGAGCTGGGAAACCCAGCAGGGTCTAAATGGGAGAGTCGCTACTCTCCTCGGTTAATTCCTATGGAAAATAGCTCAGTATTGGTCAACGAATGAAGCAGCCTCTTCCCTGCTCCCAAGGACCATTTCACAGGATGCATTTTAGCTCACAGAGCAGAGCAGCAACCTCTTTCTCAGTGCAGACCTTTTCTCCACCGCCAAGCTGAAAGACTTGGTTCGTGGTCGGCATGAATGAACCCAAATGCCCACCTACTTCTTGGAGCAGCTCGACATGACTGAGCAAGTTAAAATAAAAGTTATCCCGATTAACCCCATTCTGTTGTTTTCCCCTTGGGGAGTCACACTCCCACTCCAAAAGGCTGGAAATAAACTGTTTTTATTAAATCACATTCAATTACAGCAGCATTTATTAAAACCAATAACTGCAACTGGTAAGAATCCCCCTGTGCTTGTTTCTAGGTATTTAAATTAAGTTAAATGCACAATAAACTTTGCATTGTTTCAATTTACATGACCCCAGAGTCTTTAGACATCCCGTAGGCAAAATTCACAGACTTATAAACTGCTATTAAACATGAACATATGGTGGACTCAGCGTCCTGCACTGTATCTGCTCTTAAAGGAGTGCTGTGAAGTGCCTTGCTGCCTCTAAATCCACGAAAGCAGCCTTACAGCAGGCCAAAATCCCCCTTCATCCCACGGAAAGGTTTCCAGCAATGTCTCCAGTGAAGCAGTGATGTGCCAGGCGCCAGCTGCTTTGTCGGACCTGTGTTTTCCACTTCAGATTCAACATTATCTCACTCACTGGGGCCACTACAGCAGCTCATGGACCTCAGAGCCCACCAGGAACATGGCTCTGAATGAGCTCAGTGACTAGTAGGTGGAAATTTCCTTACTGAAGGATGGTCTGAAGCATAGCAGGTGTTTCTCCTCCTCTTAGAGCACCACCTCACCCACTGCTCTTGGGCTGGCACCCAGGCATCCCCACCACCCAAAGGACCCAGCTGCTTCTTGTGTTCAAACACAGATTCCCTGCCTTCACTCACCATCTTCTCGCTGTTGTGTGAGGCACTGCTCTGTAATCCTTTTGATTGGTTTTTCATCCAGAATAGAAGCAAATCACTGAACTTCTTTGGTTAGTTCTCCTGGAGCATGCCCAAAGACGGGCTACAAAGCTGGTGAAGGGCCTGGAGCACAAGTCCTGTGAGGAGTGGCTGAGGAACTGGGGGTGTTTGGTCTGGAGAAGAGGAGGCTCAGGGCAGATGTTATTGCTCTCTACAGCTACCTGAAAGGAAGGTGTGGAGAACTGGAGGTCGGCCTCTTCTCACAGGTAACCAGTGATAGGACCAGAGGGAATGGCCTCATGTTGTGCCAGGGGAGGTTCAGGTTGGAAATGAGGAGACATTTCTCCTCACGAAGAGCAGTCAGGCATTGGGACGGGTTGCCCAGGGAAGTGGTGGAGTCACCGTCCCTGGGGGTGTTCAAGGAGAAGTTGGATGTGGTGCTTAGGAACATGGTTCAGTGGGTGATATTGGTGGTAAGGGGATGGTTGGACCAGATGATCTTGGAGATCTTTTCCAGCCTTAACAATCCTATGATTCTGCTTTCTCCCTTTTGAGCCACACTGCTGGATTTAGTTCTGTATCACATGCAGGCAAGCATTCAGTTTCATCCCATACCCTTAGTAATTCTGCCCATAACATTTCTGTCAGGTTCAAAGTTTCCTGAGACACTTTTCACATCTTTTTTTTGCACATCCCTCACTGCAGAAGTACCACAGTTTCCTCGTTAAAGACAGCTTTGTGTCCTATACTAAGAGCAAAGCCCAAGTTACACACAATGTAACAACACATCTTCCCTAAACAACAGAAATCTCAGACAGTATTTTCCAAGGACTCTCAAATAGGGTCATTTGTCATTTTGTGAGTTAAAATCAATTGAAAATGGGTAGGTAACAACCTCCCTCAGCCCCTACTCTAACCATATCTTCATCCCGCAGGCACAACTTAAGAGGAAAACATCATTTGAAAGACCAATTTAATCTGTTCCGGGACTTTAAAAAGAATAAAACCCTATTATTCACTCACCATAATTATACAGATATTACACAACCTCAATACAGAACGGAGTTAGGATTCTTTGGGTGAATTGATTGTGCATTTCCATTCCTTTGTATGTTTGAGTTCTCTTAAGGTTAACCTTACCTCTAGATACACTGCATTTATTAAGTTTGTTTTGGAATAATTGCAATATCCCTGTAATGTGCCTAGCCCTAAATTACTTCCACATACTCTCATCCTTAACTCCATTTTAATAAAACTTTCATTCTGGAATATGTTTTAAATTATCCCCTTGCAGATTACAAAGAAAATTCAAGTTTACTTTGACTCTGTGACTCTTAGGAAACCTTTATTTGAAGTTGATTCACCTTTTAATGTGTCTATTCATGTCTATTTTGCTTTGAGAAGTTCCTATCTCACTTCAAAGGGTAGAGAGTGTCCAAACAAGCTCATTTCTTGCTCTGAAAACCCAGCCTATACTGTTCCTGCTTCTGCCATCTGTTTCCTATATGGTTTTGCTCTTATCCTACTATACAAAGCAAAACTCATTCTACTTCTAGCAGCCGAACTCAACACCACAATACTCGTGTAATATGCTGGTGCAGAAAGACCAACACTATTTATTCAGTCATCTACGTGATCACCTGTAGTACCTGGGTTCTTCACTATTGGTCTCTGCCAAGTGTTGATTAAGTCTCTTACTGCTTATCTCTCTTCTGTAGGCATTACCTGGTAAAACTCAAAGAATGAAAACAATAATCCTAGTCCATCTCATAAGAATTCTAAAATGGCCATTAGTCATTAATCAGTAGGCCCCTTTCAACAAACTTTATCTGGCAGCCTGACAAAATCACCAGTCTGTATCTGTATTAAAAATAGAAGACCACAGGAAAAATCCCCAAAGAAATCTGGTACAAAGCCATAAAACTCATATACTACTTATTAATTTTGACATTCCTCTCCAGCCAAATAGCATCATAACCACGGACTGTGTATAACAGATGTGGATTATCCATATCCAAAATGGATAATGGCACATAATGATAGTTTTTAAGCTCCACAAGGATCATTAGACCACCTAAACTGACCTCTGGTGTAACCCAGGCAACATCATTTCACTCATCTCACCCCCGACTGAACTTCATAACTTGGGCTATGTAGGTTGGAAAGGCAACATAATAATAATAATCCCTTAAGGTTTATTTTCCTGAAAAATAGGGATATAGCACATATGCTGTCCCAACAGTTGGTTGTTCATACTTGGGATTGAAATGTAGCACTGACATCCAACCTCAAGTTATTAGGCTGCAAGTTCCCCTTTTGGGGTTCTTTCTTTTCCCCCCCCCTTTCTCTACTGCAGTGAAGACCCCAAGGTACCCAGCGCTGTCTCTAGGTTAAGGCTTTTACAATGTTCACCTGTCATCACTTGATCTGATTTGATAAACTAAGCGGCATATTCTCTACAGTTTTCAGATTTCTACCTGTAAAGCATCTTCACAAAAACTCCCAATACTGTTTCCTTACCAGCTCTTCTGACTCAGGCAAGGGCACAGATATCCTGTCCAAGCTCTCATCTCCAGCACCATGTTAGAAATCACTGATTATTTTTCCCTTATTTCCTCTCACTGTCAGTCAAAGATGAATTATTTCATTACAGCATCACCCGACCCAAAGCTTAAACACGTTGTTCTGAACAATATAAAACTAGCCAAAATACCACTGTAGGTCTAGACAAATAATAAGCAGACCTAAATGGATGTTACAACTTGGGCCAAAAGGACAGCCCTCTCCATGCACCCAACACTATGCTGTGTGCTTCCAGCCTTCATGCCTGTAAGCTTTATTTGCTGGTTTGATCCTTAATCACCAAGCAGCTTGGCAGGCTGCACTATCCAGCAGCTATGAAATGCATGGAAAAGCAATGGAAAAGTGCTGTGCTGCTATCTACAGCACTAGTTGACTTTAAAAAGAATAAAGAGTAACAGATACCCAGCATATCATCCTAGCATCCTGCAGCAATAGGTGCCAGTAGAGAGGGAGCATGAAAAACAAAGGTAACTTTACACATTGCTTCCTTTTGAGCTGCAATTCTACTCATTGTACAAGCATCTCATTTCATAAAATCTTGATAGTCTATTGCACTTGTTTTCTTGTTTTCTGCTACTGAAACTTCTTCCTGTTGCCATCTGCTTCTAAAGGTCCATCTCCCCCATTCCTAGGACAGAGAAATAGTCTACTGCTCTTGAGGGCTTTACTTTTCAGCCAGAAACACAGACAAAAACTATAAAACCTGGCTAGCTCTGAGGCTGAGGTGAGGAAAAAACATCTGTAAGATTTTAAAAGCACACGCGCACACACACACGCAGATAAAACAAAGAAACCATTTCAATGCGGAAGCTGTAATAAGAACGGTTTGTATCAGAGTCAGAAAAACTTATGGCAGGAGGCCTGGAACAACCAACAGCAAGAGGTATCTTCTCTTTTTTTTTATTTTTTTTTTTAAATTTTTTTTTCTTTTGATAATTTAGATTCAAATACAGATTTCTCAAACAAAAAAAAAAAAAAAAAAAAAAGAAAAAAAATATGGTTAGCAATTGCTGGCTGCTGGGCATGGCCATTAATCCAAAGGACCATGGTGACGTTAGCGGCAGCATTTTCCTCTGGACTTGCTTCGTGAGGAGGGGAGGTGTCACTTCTCATTGAGTCTCTGGCTGCCGGAGGGGAAGAAACTCAATGAGCTGGACCCAAAGCAGAATTGCTTTTGGGATGCTGCAGGAAACATGCATTTTTTAACTTTTTTATTGAATGCAAAACCAAACCAATCAGCAAACGTGGCTATGTGTTATAGATCACATCTGTGAGCTGTCACACTTCGACTATCAAAAATTGTTATATTAAAATTGATCATGTCTGGTGAAGTCAGCACGCACATTAGGTAACTATTTTGCTTTTTCCCATTGATAACATGGTGTAACAGAGAAGTGGGGGAGACTACAAGATTCACCCAGGACAAGCATTGTCTCTTGCCTTGTGCCTGGTCTGGCCTCATGATTTCCTAAAGGTGCCAAATCCAGGAGGCTGCACTGCAAACATCTCCTGCTGCCCACTGAAATAGCTGCTGATGTGAAGAATGGGTTCTTCCACCTAGTGGAAATGCTTGTAAGGTATGCTACAAGGAATCTCTGAGGTCAGCATGAGGCTTTTATTTAGGATTTCTTCCTGGAAAAGTTTTCCAAGCTTGGGGGCCACCAAAAAAGACGATTCTGTAAAGAAGACCCATAAACAATGTCATGGGTAATTGCCACTGACTCACTTCAGATGAGAGAAATTATTAATATTAACCCAATTATATCTTACAAATTTTATCTTCCGCTCCTTTGCTCTGCCAAGGAAGGCAGATGGCAAGTCAGCCTACAAATAAGACATGAAGGAAAAAAAAAAAAAAAAAAAAAGCCTTAAAGACAAATAAGTGCAAACTGACCTACCTCCAAACAAGAGTTTTAAAGAGTTCTGGGTTTTAATTACAGCTATATTAAAGCAATGTCTCCTCAAAAACTTGTAATAATATTAGAAAGAACTGATCTGAAAGCTCAGCAAGACAACAGACACTGGGATGGGTGGACTGAATCAGCCCAAGCTCCGTTTTGCTGGTGCATGGAGCCAGATATAGGGGACACACAGAGTACAGGGGCACCTCCCCAGACAGACCTCAGCAGCTTCTGGCAACCTAAAATTAGAGGTTTCCTGAGCCATGGGAATCAACTGTGCCTTTGTAACTAATAGCTCGTGAAAGGTTTTTCATCCATGAATTTCTGCAGCCCTTTTTTGAGAACAACTGGATAGCAGAGCAGCCCGCAGGTGCTGGGGGAAAATGTCCTCCCACCTGTTTGCTCTCACTTTGCTGCCTGGTTGTCTCACTCGAGGTCCATAGACCTTTCAGCAGGCAGACCCATGAAAAATCGTTCCTTTCCACCTTTTCTTTTTGCCACTTTGGAGCCTCCACACACCTGGTGTTTCCACCCTCAGCCTCCCCTTGCCATCTAGCTCCTCTCCTCCTGCCCAAAGCCTTCCCACGCACCTGGTCCTCACCATCCCTTCACCGCAGCTCCCCTGACACCACATCCTCGTGATGGGCATGTTTTTGCAGGTCTGTTTTATTTCTGCAGTCTCAGTGTCTTGGCAAAAGGGTAATAGTGATGACTCAGTCTCGCACAGCACACACACAGACGTACGCGCTGCGCACCCGCTACATAAGGGGAATGTGCACTTCCAGTCAATTCCCCGTTAAATGCGTGCGCTCTCAGCCCTGGGACCCTGCTCCTCAGCACTCTGCCAAACTTTAATGATTCAGTACTTAAACTTTGGTAACGGAGCTCTGTCTCACAGCAAATTAATTATCATCACTCTTTCTTTCAGGCCAAAGCAGAAATAGCTACTATTTCTCTGGATCAAACGCTTTGCTTTATACATTTAGTGAGGAAAATCTCAATTTTCACGGGATGAGCAGAGATGCGTTTGAGTTAGCCTCCTCAGGATGCGCTTGGTGTCTGAGCTGCACGTTCAGGGTGAGATGTCCCTGTGTCTGTGGCTGAACTGGGAGGCAGGGGTATTTTTACATGGTATATGAAGTGATAAATGAAAGGGAAAAATTGGGAAGCACTGGACTGGGAAGACAGTGATGGACTAGGACAGGTAGGTGACATGGGTAAAAGGAAGAGTGAAGGCTTGTGATGTCCTCTTTCCCCATGCCTGGGACTGGAAGTGTCACCACTCTGGTGTGCCTGCAAATATCTGCAAAATCCACAGGCAGTCAGCCCCTGCTAGCCCTGCTGGGGCTCACTTAACACATAAGGAAAAAATATAAAAATAGCAATAATAATTTAAAAAATCAACACTAAGAATACTAAGGTTGCAAAGTCAAGCAGTCAAACTTAGAAAATTCCAGAAGTTCCTACCATACAAAACTTAATTCATCCCTGATTCACACATCTATTTTCTTCAGCAGCTTTTGTCTAGCTTTAGGCACCAGAACGTGCATCTGCTCCTCCACATGGGTCCCACAGCAAGACCCACTGAATCCTACCAAAAACATATATGCTCCCCTGCCACACACAAGCTCAGCTAAAGTTACCAGCACAGTAGTTCACCCTGTTTATTGTCTTGCACACAAAGACATCCTGGCTCCTATCCCTATACACAGGAAATAACAATGGGAAGGACAATAGAAAAGCCCTACAAACTGCAGTGATTTACACAGTGCCTTTGTGTGAAAAGACACCAGCACCAGCACAGTGTGCTGCTCTATAGGGATGTACAGAGAGGGTGCACACACATGGCTCTGGATAAAGGCTTACCCACAGGATCCATCTGTAGGCAAGGAAAGGAGGCCCAGAAAGCAACTCCCTACAGAAGAAAACCATCAGCACCACATCGTTTCTGCCATAGCTTTACAGTTTTGTTCCCCAAATTTGTTCCCAAGTTTGGGGTATTTTCATTTCTCTTTTGAAACTGGGGGGGAGATAAGGGACCTCTGCTACAACATGCTTCTGTGTACAATGTTAGGAAACCCGTGTGCACTTTAAAAATCATGACAGTGTTATTGGTTTTGCATGAACTTTGTGGGGCAAAGCAAACAGGAGTCTCCCAAGGCTTTCAACATTCAAATATAATTCCATTAGTTTTCAATTAGCAGTTTGCCCACGTACATGCAAAATAAATTGATTTAGCACCTTAGTCCTGAGATACCAAAACCTAAATGGAGGGTTTTTTTCTTCCTCTATTGTATCCTGTCTGCAAATATTAGTTACCATACCGGAATATCACGTAAATCAAATAACCGCCTCTCTTTCATAATCACGCTGGCAGCTGCAGTGCCATGTTTCAATGGCTATCCACTGGAACTCATTAAGAAAGCATTATGTATAGTAAATTAAAATGCAGGGTCTCTGATCTGCAGACAAAAGGATGACAAAGCTTATCAAATGTGTGCTGTGGACTTCTCATTAACTCGGGGCTTTAAACGGCATTGTCCTCCCTGAGCAGGTTCCTGCGCTCGAGGATATTTCGCTTTGTAATGAGCAGCCTGTATCTGGCCTCGTGGAAATTGCTCTGAAGAGAAAGCCGTGTTCCTTAATCAAAATAAGAAGAAATTTTGATTGGGATGAGATTGCACTCTGAGTCAGCTCTGAGAAATGTGGCTGCTGAGGGGAGAGCCGGCAATAATTCACTCTCTGCAACCGGAGCTCAGCGGGGACGGGCGGCCTCAGAGGACATCAGGTCGCAGCCCCCGTCACAGGGGAACACGCTGCTGCTGCAGTGCCACCAGGGAAGCTCAGGAGGGCTTCCCCTCCTTTTTCACAGGGGACCAGAAGCAGAATCCATCCCTCTCAGCTTATAATACTGTGGGGTTCATGCTCTCAGCGTCCCATTTCCTGAGCACTTTCAGCATCGTGCTCCCAATGCCCCAGAAGCGCCACTGCCACTGATGGAGGCACGAGGCTTTTGGAGCAACACGGGGAAGTTTGTCATGCACTGCACAATGTTAGTTCCTTACGCAAATTAAATCCTTGCCTTATAAAATGTCACGGGTTAGTTCCACAAGCTGTGACAGTCTTCTGTTTTTCACTCCAATTTCGTGTTATGGGTGATTGTCTTTTACATTGCAAATGGTGCGCAGAGCATCCACACCTCACAGCACGACAAGCTATTGTAAAAACAACCCGAAATCCCAGTGGTTGACACAAATTTTCACAAGTTCCACGCAGGGATGCACAGAGCATTTCTCAGTGCAGCTGACAGATGCATAATTAGCTTTGCCCATAAGCTTTGCTATAATACTGCTGGACTTGCACCGAACATGACAGCGCAGACAACGCTGGTGTGCTTCAGTACATCTCTGATTTCCCCAATGACAGCTCTCTTTGAAGAACATCATTCATTCACCAGAAAATTAAAAAACACATCAACAAACTGCCCAGACCCAGACAAGTGCTTAATTATCTACAGCCTCTTTAATACAACTGGGGCTATCAACACTTACGCCCCGTGCCTCACCTCTGAAAAGAAGAAGAACCAAATCCACCTCCCAGAGATCATTTATTAAAAACTGCCATCGAAAACTCATCTGGGCTGCAAAATTCACAAGCAGAAAAATGCAGGGAAGGAGTACGTGCTGGGGACTGAAAGGTTAATAGCTCTTCTTTAAACCCCAACTACTGTACATGCCTTAGACCTTTATAAATGAAGGAGAAAATTTGCTGTTTTCAATGCATTTTCCTATCTGTTCTCAATGCATCTGGAGCAATTACTTTTTGGTCCTTTCTGGTGCTCGGCATGCTGACAAGCAGCGCTACAGAAAATAAAGATCAGCAGCAAAGGAAATAACGTATGGCACAATCATGCGTTAAAACTGCAGAAAAGTTGTATCTGAGCAGATGCCAACACAGAGGTTTCCTGTTAGAGTAAAGCTGCTGTAATGCCAGCAAAACAGCCTCCAGGACTACCAGGCTTTGGCTCTGTCAGCCTTTCCAAACCCAAATTAAGGCATTGCCAAGGTGTGCTCTCCTGCGGTCGCCCCACTTCCATGTGCTAATGCCTCCCTCCTGCAGAACCTGGACCACAGGCTCGTTGCTGGCAGGTTAATTAAAGTGGGCACCCACAGCAAAGCAACCACATGACATTTCCCTGTTTTCCACCAGCAGCTTCCTGAGCAGGGCTGATGGTGCTGAGAAGCACAGCCAGGTGTCCTCCCGCACCACTTTGGCTGCTCTGTCTCTGCATACAGACCTTCATCACCCACAGGTGGTGGGTTACAGGTGGGTTCATTTAAATTCACTCCCATGTCCATACTGTGGCTATCAGGCAAGTATTTGGTCAACGAAAATGTGCTAAGGGGCAGGCACGGCTCTCCCATAGGGGATGCTCATGCTCATGGGCTCTCCCATGGAGGATGCTCAGCAGATGCTCCCTTGCCCCAGCATGGACATCACACAAACTGGTGGGAGCAGGGACTCTCCTACAGCAAAGCCAAAGCCGGGATTAAAATCTGGAGTCCTCCTGGAGCCAAAGGAAAACTTTGTTGTGTTGCAAGAGACCACATCTGAGCCTGTGTGGGAAAATCACCCCACAGGAAAGGGCTCTGTGGTCAGACCACATCAGCTGTTCAAACCACTGAGGTCCTGTTTCACTTTTCACCAAAAAGTCCAGCTCTTCAGTGCCATCCTAAAGGCCCTCACTGTGTGATTTGTCCCTTCCTTCTTCTCCCCCTCTTGGCTGTCTCCTATGTGAGGCTGAGGTTTTTGTATTTATTCACACTATGGGGAGATAACAACAATGTGGCCAGACAAAGAAAACTAAAATGGAGATTGCAGCCCCCGAGCTTTGCCAGATGAGTGAAGCTTATACAAGCATTGCAGTTTTCTCCACTGCACACAGATGTGACTGAGGATGTGGCATAGTTAATGCTCTTCTGAAATACTCATATGACATTATTATTGACTGACAGTGTGGAGGCTACAAGACCCTACAGAAGCAAAGACAGGGAGAAACCTTGTGATGCTCAGCCCCACTCCTTAAATTTGGCATAGGCTCAACACTTCCCATGCCACATACTCATTGTTCAACTGAGCCAAGAGATTTGGAAAATGCCAGTAATGGAGATAATATTGATGCCAACAGCACTGAAAAAACAGGAATTCCTGACAGCTTGGGACTTGTAGGTAATAAGGACCATGAATACAGAAGGACACAGAAAAGGCAGGTTTACCAAGAAAGCAGTTTTGATGGGATGAGTAAAAGAAGCATAACGGGTTGGGAAAAACCTACTGCAGCACCTGGTTAGCTTCTGAGTCCCAACGGGATTTAGCATTTTCAGGGTACTCCTCGGGAGGAGGAGGAGAAGGAACAGAGCTTGTCCTGCTTGGCCCTTTATTGCTGTTTGAGGCACTGGCCAGGCCATGCCATGGGGGGCTCCAAGGGAGTTGCTGCCCTGCTCCTGGCTCTACTCAGCTGCACAGGAGCTCCGGGCAGCTCCCCAGGGAGCACCACAAACTGCAAACATCTGCCAGAAGCAGACACATGCTGCCACCGCTGTGACCTCAGGAAGGTGAAAGAGAAGACAGGGCTTTAGAAATAGGGATGGGAGGAAATCAAGCACATTGTAAAACCCACGTTTTAAGATCTCATGTGGATTTATCAAGAATTTGTGTGTTTTAGGATTTGGCTGAGCACGCTGACTCCCCAGGGATGGAGCAGAGGCTTCCTGTGCTGCTCGTTCAAACTCCAGGATGGGGCCATATGGGGTTAATGCCGGGCGAGGGCCCAACCTTCCTGATAGAAAAAATACACAAAACTGTAAAAAACGCAAGTGGTTTTAATCTGCACTGATGTCCTTGTGGAGTTAAGAAGGCCAAAGCAAACCTGCACTGAGCCGTGCCACCAGGCAGCGAGGACACCGCCACGGCTGAGGCATTTGATCACTGATGACCCCAGGTTATAGCAAACAGACTGTAAAAATATTCAGATGTGGGTGTTGGTTTGTTTTTGTAAACATTTCCTTTTTCTTTTTCTTGTGGGTGTCACTAGATGGCAGAGCCCATCACCGGGCTTCCTAATGACACATTCCTACAGCTTTCAATATTTGGATTTCAATTAAGCTGTAAATTCCTGAGGTTTTCAGTGGCGATCTCCGGGGTAATTACAAAATCAATGTCCTTTAAAACAAACAAAGAAAGTGTATAGGTTAATGATATGAGTGATCGATCCACCTTAATACACTGTATGTTTGGGATGATGACATAAATTTAACCTTTGATTTAAAAATTATTCAAAATAGCACGCTCAGAGAAGTCACTTTGGTGTTGAAATGACCCGAAGGGATGAACTTTGCTGATGCTCTCCAGAGCAAAGGCATCTGGAAAGCACAAGCTCCTCATGCTGGGAAGCTTCCCCTTTCCACGGCAGAGTAAAAAAAAAAAAAAAAAAAAAAAAAAGAGCAGCCTTAATGGCTAACCTGCAGCTTCTTTATGGACTGAAGTTATCACTGGCTGAAGGTGACGAGGGAAATTCACCAACAAACTGGGAAGCAACTGTCACAAATCCATCGTGCAGAGTTTGCAGAGGCTGCATATGTCTATCATTTAAATCACCTGGGCTGAAAACAGGCTTTAACACACTGCTGCTTTATTGTCTAAGAACCACTTAAAATATAAATGATGGGGAGTGAACTCATTCAAGAGACTGAACCGTGTCCTCAGCACCTGTGGGTGTGCAGGTACCCCCTCCACCAGCTGGGGTCAGAGCATCGCAGTGCTCAGCATCTCCTCTGGCTCCAAATTCAGCCTCCAACACAGGACCACAATTGCCAGTCACCACAACTGAAATACTCACATGCAAAGATGCACACGCAGGTGTAGCTTATGTATGTGCAGGAACAGGGGGGAGCAGCTCAGCCATCACTACAGTTTGGAACAAGAGATTGCTCAAAAGAAGCAGAATCCTGCTGTGCTCGTCTCTGGGTTGCTTTGTGTTTGTTTCTATCCATTTTCCAGTAAAGATCCCATTCATAATGTAATTTACTGCAGGAAGCTATACATTCACTGTCTGTTAAAGCTCTTGGAAAGGAAGACAGAGGCAGTTCTTATAAGAGTTCAGCCAAAAAATTCTGTCTTCTCCCCCCAAAAATAAAAAAAAAAAAAAAAAAAACAAGATCAGCGTTTACACAGGTTGTTGAAAATTATTCTCCAGGAAATTAAACCTCTGTAACACCTTCATCTTATTAGCCTACTTGCCAATTACTTCCCTCCCTGTGATTACAAAGCACTCAAAAACCAAACCAAGTTGGAAAAGCAACCTGTGCTGCTCTACATGAAAACCCATCATTACCCTGCTCGTGACAAGGGAAAGCTCTTGTGTTTCAAGGACCGTTCTTTCTTTTTTTTTTTTTCCTATAACTGCTGCCTGCTGGGACAGCCAGCCTTGCCAAACCCTCCTCGGTCTGCGGCACGGCGGGTGGCCCAGGGGGACAGCGGGTCATGTCCCTGGGACTTCAGGATGTTGAGGGCTGCAGGCAGCGCACTGCCTGCTCTCTTCTTCATGCTGGGGTCCTTTTCTTTCCCCAATAGATGCATGTCTCACTCCACAGCAAAAGCTGCTGAGGTGGGTCCCAAGGAATTCAATCATCTCCTTAAAAGCTGTTCATTTTAATTAATCTCCCCAGTGTCAGTGAAAGCAGCACCACACTCAAATGCACAGAGTACACACTCAAAGACACACCTTCAAAGTCCAATCCTATGCTGCCCCTTAAGGATGCTGAAGCTGTACTCTTGAGGATATGACCACAATTGGTCAACAGCAGAAATCCATGGTAATATGGGATCATCGAGAAACTCACTGCCTCTCTCTCTACAAAACTGCTGTACTTGAGTATTTTCTTTAGTAGTATTTACTGTAGAAGTAAATATTACTTTAGGACTCCTAAGTGCTTGCTTTGATTTCATTTGTCCCAGAATTTCTTTTGCTGCCTGAGGAGGAGAGATGGCCCTGGCCGCTGAGTGCTCCCAGTTACCTACTGGAAAGAATCTCCTTCTCCTTTTTTTTTTTTTTTTTAATATATTTATTTATTTTATGTTCAGCTCCTTCACAGGGCTCATCAGAAAAGCCCACCAGTGGTAATTAGGCATGTAAATTGCCTTAGCTAGCCAAACTGAAACAGCTCTTTGAATATGCATGATGCACATCCACGGGAGCAGTTTTGAAGGACATGAGACCTGCTGACAGTATCTTGATTTTATAAATGCTGTGGCCACTGAAAAAGCAAAAAGAAAGGATAAAAATCCATGTTCCCATTTAACTATGTATGAAAACCAGCCAGAATGCCAAGATGCATTTGCTAGCACACAGAAAGCAAACCTCCTGAGGAAGAAACAGCTCTGTGAAATGATTGAAGATGTTAGTCCTTCCTTCAGCTCTCCAGTCTGCCAGTCTGAATCTCACTGAATCTCAGGGTAGCACTGACAGCAAACGTGGCTATGGTAGGGCACGTGTGATAGCATCAGCACAGACCTACCGCTGTGAGGGCACAGGAGAAATGCTGTTCTTTCCTTTTTTTTTTTTTTATTTTTTTTTTTCTACTCTGCCATGCAAGTTTTCAAAAGGAAGCACTGTAAATGTGTGCTCTGCATTGACAACGTGGGCCCATGCATGGGAGAGGAGTTCTGTGACCTCAGGTGTCCTTCTCTTCTTTTAAATCTGAGCCCCAAAAAAGAAGGAAGCCGTACACACATAGGAAATCTCCCCAACCTGCACCCTGTGTCAACTCCCATGTATTTTCTCAGCCAGCACGTTTCACTCAGTCTCAGGGAACATGACTTGCCATCACCATCTGAACACTTCAGGGAATGATTTTGCCAGAAAAGCTTCCATCAGGCCTCCTGCTCCTCTGCACAACTTCCTACCCCCTGTGCACCCTCCCTCCCAGATCCTTATAACACATTATTTTATCTCGTTACATCCCAACGGAAAAATAAGTCTTTAAGTAAAAGTAATACATCCACACAGTCCTGGATTTTGTCTATCAGAGCAGTATCCTCAGCAAGTGACACCTCTCAGGGCTCAGATGTGATGGTAACACTATCACAGTGACTGACAGGAACGGGCTCTTCCAGTGCCCATCATGCACAGCCACAAACACAAGCCCCAGAAACAGGCTGAAGCTAAAACTCTGCAAGCTGCCATTAAAGGGATGTCCCAGCTGGCCACTTGGCACAAGCAGATTCTTAACTTTCCCTGGGACAGCTATATCTAAAGGTGTTTTGTTTTTGTGTTTTTTTGGTTCGCTCTGCAGGTTTGGTGTCATGTCAGACTTGTGAGGCTCCATGGCTTTACACAGGACAAGACATAGGAGCAGGCATTCTCAGGATCATTCAAGACCACAAGCTTGGTTTAGAAAACCGAACAACCACCTTGACTATGTCCTCAAATATCACTATTTTTCTCCTCAGAAAGAGCAGTCAGGCATTGGGACGGGTTGCCCAGGGAGGTGGTGGCATCACCATCCCTGGGGGTGTTCAAGGGAAGGTTGGACGTGGTGCTTAGGGACATGGTTCAGTGGGTGACATTGGTGGTAGGGGGATGGTTGGACAGGTGATCTTGGAGGGCATTTCCAACCTTAACGATTCTATGATCCTATGATTTCCGAATCAGCTTGCAATGGCACAGCCTACGGGTTGCACACAGGTGGATAAATACGTGGTGACTTCAAGGATTTCTTACTGAGCAGCAAGACTTCTTTTCGAGCAGTGTGGAAGGCTGCTGAGAGATGCCAGGGTACATTTCAGTGCCTACTTCAGCCTTTCCACGCAAAGAAGCTTCAAAACATCAGCCCCACTTCACAGAAAACACCCTACTTGTTGGCAGCTTCAAACCATGTCAAAATCAGCAATAAATACTACCAAAACCAGAAGCTTTGGGAAGCAGAACGTACCTGCAAGGAAGCACAGGGTATTTGGAAGCAAAGTATTATTTTTACAAATATCTGTACAATTCTCTTTGAACTGGAGTATGCGAATGTGTAAAATATGAAACCCTGTACTTAAAAACAAGAACAGAAGTATCAGTCCAGAGTTTTCATTTTTAATCTTTTACATGAGAAGGGTTGCTGTTATTCACAGATAGAGAATGTATAAAGCCACATGTATGTAATTATACTATGTTTC
Source organism: Aythya fuligula (assembly GCF_009819795.1). Lineage (NCBI taxonomy): Eukaryota > Metazoa > Chordata > Aves > Anseriformes > Anatidae > Aythya > Aythya fuligula. The sequence goes on from NC_045559.1 coordinate 196,711,712, forward strand.
ATACTGCCTGTCCATTTCCTAAATTATTTTCCCTTGGGACTGGATATTGTACTGTTACTATATTTGTTCTCCTGTTATTTATATTTCTCCAGATTTATTTCAAAAATCCTGCAACAGATTATAAATTTCTGGCTTGGACTGGAATTTTCTGAGAGAAATGTTTTGTTACATTTTGATAGAAGTGTAATTACAAAAATATAAACATGCAATTTACATACAATAGATATTAAAAAAGTCAGCATGTAACCCACTTAAAATAGTTGGCAGGCTATTTATCTAAACTATTTCAATTTAACGCAGATGTGCCCTAACAAATAAAATGTGCTTTAAAACCTGTCGTCATCCCCAGTCAGATATCCAGTTGTCCATGCCCTTAAATTGATGTATATTTAGCATTAGAAGAAAATGTTGAGGATGGTGACAACACTGTTAATCATTCTATTAATCAGTAAAGCTGGGGAGGAACTCTTTGTCATGGGTGCAGTGATAGGACAAGGGGGAATGGCTTTAAACTAAAAGAGTAGATTTACATTAGGTATAAGGAAGAATGTTTTATTCCAAGGGTGGAGAGGCCCTGGCACAGGCTGCCCAGAGAAGCTGTGGGTGCCCCATCCCTGAAGGTGCTCAAGGCCAGGCTGGATGGGGCTTTGGGCAGCCTGGTCTGGTGGGAGGTGTCCCTGCCCATGGCAGGGGGCAGGAATTGGATGGGACAGTTCCCTTAAGTTCCCTTCCAACCCAAACCATTCTGTGATTCTATGATTCTTTATTTATGTAATGTTCGTACCCGTGATATAATGCTGGTGACACACTCACCCAGTAAATATTAGCAAATGCCCCTGATAAAATTTGCAAAACTCAAAAAAAAACACCCTCAAGCATCTTCCTGTCCGAGTGCAAAGTGAAGGGACCCCGCTGCATTTACATTGCAGCCCTGAGTCTTTTTGTCTATTGTGTCAGCTTTCAGTTATCCCAAAAGCACTGTCATTCACATGCTGATGACAATTTTTGAGATTTTGGTTTGTTGCATTAAACAGGACCAAAACCTTATGAAATCTAACAGAGTTCAGCTGTACCAGGTGCTTGAACACAATCCCTGTGCCATGAGCATTTGCCTCAGCCACATCAAGTGGTTTGATACAGGTCAGCAGCAAATGCATTTCAGGAATTTCAGCTACTGGCATCATCTGCCAAGGGTTGCAGAGATGGGCGGAAGCAGGAAAGGTCATTTTTAGGAGTGAGAAGCATTCTTTTGCATTTATTTGTCCCAATGTTGATATAAAGTCTTGTTAATTGTCAGGTAAAAACATGCCAGACTAAAAAATTATGTTTTCAGCAAATCTAAAGAGTTATCACTAACAAACTTCCACAGCAAAACAGCTTTAATTGCTGTTACAGAGAAATGGAGCTTAAATCCCAGCACATTTGTAGAAAGAGACATTAAGGGCAGAGGAGGTGCTTGGTCAGTGCAAGCTTCCATTTGGGTATTTGCAAAGACCTCAAAGCTTTTTAAAAGCAGAAGTGCCCCACGCAAGGCCAGCGGCAGCTCTGCACAAGCCTCCCAGCTGTTGCTGGATGTCCGATGCAGCAGTGTCACTGGTGTCACCTGGAGCAGGGCCACCCTCCCCACCACAACCCCAGCTCTGATGCAATCAACCCAGAAGACCAACCCAAAAGGAAGCCGCACCATTTGGGAGCACGAGACACCCCTCGGAGTCACTCACAAGGCCACCTTCCCAAAATGATGGCTTCAGAGGTGACCAGCTCACTGGGGGTCTCCCTGCAGCCGGCGGTGATTGAAGGTTGAGGACCAATTCCGCCTGGTGTTGCACACTTTGGAGCAGCATTTACAGTCTCCGGGTAATGATTTACGGGGTTTGATTACCCATTTTTCATTACGACCAAAAGTGAGATTAAAATGTTTTGGAGGCAACTGCTCACATCAATCTCCCGGGCGCGGGCAGGGAGCGTGGCTGTCACTCCGGCAGCGGTGGCACGGCAGCTGCCAGCGCCGCTCCGAGGGGGGGGGATCATTAAAAGCAAATACCTCCTCGTAAGATGGACCGGAGACAGGGAGAATTACAGCCAGCCAAAGAGGGTTTCTGAACGCTGGCCAATGCACACAAAAAAGCAGCCAAAATGCACTGACCATCTTCTGCTGCTTTCATCTCAGAACAAAAAAAAAAGCCTGAAAGCACCAAAACAATACGAAGCATTGTATAGGAATACCACATCTACTTTAAATACCTGTATTTAAATCACCTGTGCCTTTGCACCTAATCGGGAGCAGAAATTAAAACACAGGAAGGATCGATGGTAGCAGCTGGAGCTGCTCCAGTGAGGCAGGGCAAAGAGGCAGTGAAAAGAAGGAGAGAGAGCACCGAAGTCTCTTCTCAAACTTCGAACTGCATGATGATGCCCACTCAATGTGGGAGAAAAATTTAAAAAATAAACTAACACCAAGCCAAAAGTCACAATCCCTTTTCAAGGGATTTTGCAAACACCTGAGCAAGTGCAGTTGCTAACAGTAGCTGTGTCCGAGTGCCTGGTCCAGCACGGTATGATGCAGCTCAGAGGGGTGTTGGGTGTGCTGCACATCAAAACTAAATAAATCATAATTATAGACTGCTTTGCTCTGTTGCAGGGGGAGACAAACATTGCTTTCTCTGCCTGTCTACCCACCCCCATGCCTGACATTACCTTTTTTTTTTTTTTTTTCCTCTGAAAATGAAAAATAAAAACAAAAGCCTTTACTGTAATAATTTACTGCTGGGGTCAAGAACATGCTCCAGGGGTGGTAGTGGCAAAGAGGAACTACAGTGGAAATACAAACAGATACTTTCCTCCTAAACTGCTTTGATGTGCCATTCCTACGAAGACTGGCTTTCTTCCCTTTATAGCTTTGGGCCTGTGAAGACTTTACACTTTTTTTCCTTCTTTTTTTCTCCCAGATATCCTTAATGCAGGACCCCTTCCTGACCTCACAGTAATAACAAACAGGAGATGAAAAAATCCGCATGCCTTCTTATCAAAGCCATCTGCAGAATTTAAGCTTTCATTTAAAAATAAAAATTAAGCTTCTAGCCTTTAAAGGTCGTAGAGATAACCTTCTCTACGTGAACTGATCCACAGCCATCCTCTGTTTCTACAGAAGGATAACTCCCGTGTCAGATTTCCTTCAGGTCCCTGACTGCTCCCCCTCTCCAGACTCACTATTTGGGGAAAGGAGGTCCACAGATAACGTTGTCCTGCCTTTCCCAAGTGACAAAGCACCAGCTGCCCCCCACTGATGCTTAAAGCTGATAAGCAGAGGGAAAGTAAGGCTTTTTCTGGAATCTCCACAAGTTCACAGGAGCCAAACGTGAACCTCTGTAACAAACAGGCATGTTTGTACCTGAGCTCAGTGCCCAGGAGTCTCATTATAGCTCACCAATAGAAAATAGAAATATCCTTTTGGGGAGGATTCATCTCGCCAGCCTTCCACGTCTGTGGGCACATCTAGGTGAGGCTCCTCAGGCAAGGCTCCTCAGCCACTGACCTGAGGGTGAACTGCTCTCAGGATGCCTGAGGCTGAAATTAAGGATTGCCTCAGTGCGTACAGCCCCTACTGGAGACGAGGCAGGGAAGTGATTACAGCAAAAATGTGCAACATAGCAGGGAAAATACAGCAAAAATGACTGCCCCAGATGACGGATGAGCCCCGCTGAGGAGATGAAATTTTCCCAAGTCCTCAGTTAATCACAACAGGGAAAAACCTTCCCTGGCTTCAAAGAGCCATCGCTGTGATCTTGACCACAGAGACAAGCCTTGCTGGCCAAATTGGTAGCAGCAAGCATTCGTTCATCATGTTCAGTCTCTTATCTCCAAATGAGGCTCCTCTCTCCCCTGAGAGTGCAGACGGGGAAAAAAAAACAAACCCAACAAATAAAAACAGACATACAGAGAGACCAGGCACATCCCTGGATAATTACATATTGAGAAAGAAAGTGGTCATTCATCCATTCTGACCCTGGCAGACAACAAGTTCTAGAGGAGAAATATGGAATTGATTGTGTTTATCAGCAGCACAGAGAGACACAAGTATTAACAATTTCCTGAAGGCTACGCAGGTAATCTTCATTCTGCTCAAGGGCCATCAAGGGCCAGGATGAGCAGATGGATATATGACTTCCATCTTTCCAGGTCAAGAGCATGAAGTATAACTGCCCACCAATACCTGTATGCTTTTCTTTTTCAGAAATAACTAAACCATTCAAAAGTCTTCAAGCCATGGGTTCGTTACCTTCCTTTGTAGACATTCTGATTTTTTATGACTTTTGTTGGTAAGAAACAGATTTCTCACGTCAATTCTGAGTCATTGCATCTTGTCGTGCTTTCACCAAGAAAACCACAACACCTTCAGCAGCCCTCCTGAGTGTATCCACCTGGAGGGGTGAAGATACTGGCCAGCCTTCTCTTTGATGAAAGCAAATACAGCGAGATCCTTGTTTTTGTGTCTTTTTGCAGGGGCTCAAGTTTCCTCTGATCTCTGTTCAGTACATGCATTACCAGCGCTAGAATATGAGAACAGTTTTTTTTTTTTTTTGGTTGTACCCACTTTGGAGACAGAATCTCTTCTTGGCTTCTCCTTTTATGCGTCAGAGGACTGAATTAACTCTTTTTGCTGCAGCACTGCACCTCCTCACTTTTCAGCTACCTTTATGCCATCTGCAAAGATGTCATACCACCATCTAGGTTCCTGCTAGAAATACTGAGCAACATCAGCCCAAGAACTGTTCCCAGAGGCATCTAGTGAGAAACTACTTCCTTGCTGACATCTTCCCTCTACCTTCTACCTTCCCCCTACCAAATACAGTATGACACATGTCATCAAAGTGTTTTTAAACCCACCTAGTACATGCTGTTATGTCTATACAGGCTTAACCAAAAGATCTGGTGTCACCAAGTCCAATGCCTCGGAGAAACACAAGTATACTGCAACGGTAGACTTTGTATTATCAAGCAGGTCTCTAAATCCTGGACCGGCAGAAACTATCTTTATAGATGTGGTATTTTCATAACGGAGTGTTATCAAGGGAGCTTTTGCTTTACCTAACAAAATGGTGAAGTATGAAAGAAGATGTAGGAAAGAGACTGAAAAAAAACAAACATAGTTCCAAAAAGAAGCATGTATGGAACAACAGATAAAGGGGAATAAAGAAGAAAATGAAGACAAATTCAGACTGAATTCAAACTGAATATTTTGTTCACAGTAGGAGTAAAAAAAAAATAAAAAATCTGTAAATTGGTCTATTGTTTCCTAGACTAAAACTGTCTGTCTAAGTGATGTGTTCCAGCACAAAGCTGTAAGAATCACTGAGTTACATACCATTTCCATTATTCACAAAGGTTAATAATGGTCTTTTTGGGTCTTAAATTCTTTGACTTTTTCAGACAGAATAAGTCTATGCCTATGTTAACAAGAGTATGAGGTAATTGGAGTGGGTCTGTAAAGCAAAATAACTTGTACTGAGGATCCCAAAGCCATACTGTGCATCAGGGAGATGTGCTCCAGCCTGCACTCGTGGCTGCATGCCCACACTGCTGGAGAGCACCAGGTGTACCTCTCCTTGCTCAGTTTTCAAAGCAGAGGCCAGTCTGGGGATTCTGGGACCATTCCCCAGCCTGAACAAAAAAACAGTAAGTGGGGACAACCAGATCAGCTTCCAAAAGACCCTCTTGACCCAAACAGATCCACGCATGTGCCTACAGCCTGGAGAGTTAAAAGGAAGACAGAGGCTGGATGTAAAAGGTGAGCAGGTATCACCAGGTGACCTGATGTGAATCAGGGCAAAAAGTTCCTTTAGTTAATGATGACTCTACTAACAAAATGTAAAGCTGTTAGTAACAGGCCTAAGTAGGAGCACACCATTAAGAAGCTTATCAGTAACAAAAATACCTAGAGGACTCCACTAGCACCGTGTCCCACCCCATCAGCCACTGCAGAAATGGTGGGATGCTGCCTCAGAAAGACAGAACAGCTTGGTGAGCTCACTTCAGGCTAGTAAAATGCAGGTACCCGTGTCTGAGTCTGCAGGAATTATGGTTGGTTGTATCATGAGTAACCCCCAGGACGTGCCCAAGTGCTCATTCCTGCAGCTTAGTGCTTCCTTTAACTATTGTGTAGGAGAGGAACATGGTCTCACCACGAAGCCCTCAATGTAGATGAAAACCAAGCATAAGGCACTTGGATGACAGCTCCCACAAAACACTGCAGTATTTCAAAACACTTTTTTCCCCCAGCTTTAGGCCAATTTTTTTTTTTTTCTCCTTTTTGTTTCTGGTACTCTTTGTCTGAAATTGTCTGAGCTTTGGCCAATATATTTGATTATTTCTATTTTTACCACAAACTAAAAAGGCATCGTCCATGGAGAGGGGCACACCACTCTTTATTTTTTTTTGGCTTTCAAAGCATCCATTTTCTCCATTAGATCACATCTGTTTGCTTTAGACCTCAGAAATAAATAGCAGATGACATTATGCTGCAGTTACTGTAACGTGTTTGCTTTATCCATTTTTGTATTTATTGAAAAAAAAAATTAATTGGTGAATGCTTCCCCAAATGCTACCCTTCCCCATTTGTATTTGTGTTATACACATGTATTATACACCCTGGAAATGATGTACCCCTTGTTTCTGGAGACAACCCCACACTGTTCCCAAACGCTGTGATGAAACTTGCACAGTGACCTTTCAGTACTAAGAGGTTTTTCCTTATTGTATTTTTATTTTTTTGATTCAGAATCTTGGTGAGTTTGGCAATGTTCCTTTCAGCTGGGCCTTCTTAAGGGATGGGAAAGAAACAGCCTTGGGTTAGTATAAACCAAAATGTATTTAAACAATTCTCAGAGGGTGCCCATTTGAAAAAAGTAGAAAACAGCAAAACCCACAAAAAAACAAAAATCAGATTTGTCCTGCCATCAGTGCTGCTGAGCTGCTTTGTGGCACAGCACGCTGTAGAAATCTTCCCTAAAGAAATGTGAAAAAAAGAAAAAGAAAAAAAAAAAAAAAACCCACACCACAAACACAAAAACCAAAAACCCCAGCAGCAAGCATCCTCCTCCAGGACCTTCCCAAAGAAAGCCACCAGGAGCAGAGGTGGAGCTCGCCACATCCAGACACAGCTTTCTAATGCAACAAGTCTGAAGGCTTTCACTCAAAACAGTCAAAAGCATAGAAAAAAACAGGGGTCTGACTGATGGGCAAGGCTTTGGGCAACTTTACAGCTGCCAGACGCTCAATTTCCTTCAGGTCAGCCAGCTTCGTGCTGCAGGACTGGGTCTGTGCTGCCAAGGGCACTGCAAAGATGATGTTGTGCGTGGTGTCTTCTCACCATCCCTCCCCACCCAGCACCCTGCTCCTTACCCCAGGTCCCAGGTCCCCAGTGGGGCTTAGCAAATAGAGCAAAATGTGTCCTCTGCATCTCTCCTCATAAAACACAACTGTGAAAGAAGGTGGATGCTCCTCTTCAGTCCCCTCTAGCACAAGAGATGTTGCCTATGTTAAGGGTTAAAAACGAAGTGTACAACAGTGAGAGCCTCCTCGGGGCCCAGGCCAAGCCTGCAAATGCAATTCCTCCAGGAATACAGGCACGGAGCAGGCATGCATATTTAAAAACAAAAGGCAAAATGCTACCAAGGAAAACATTTCCCTGCACGCACACGCTGCTCCATGCGGGGAGGGAGCGAGCCACACAAGACAAAATCTGGCCACCTCACTCAATGCCCTGGCTTATATTTAGGAAAGCAGGGAAGCAGCTGGGCCAGATGATCAAAAGACACATTATTAGAGCATCACTGCTAATGCCTAAAGCAAACATGAGGGGACTGTATCTTAGCAATGCGCGTAGATTGGAGGGAAAATGGCCTTACTACAGAAAAGCGAAGGACACAGAGCGGGTAGCTCCCCACGGAGTTGTACTTCGTGCAGTACGTGTTTGCATGCCGTATGATCTGACTAATTTAATCTTATAGCCAATATACAGCATGAGGGCTTTGTGGTGGGGAAAGAAAGAAATGTGAGGGGAGGGAAGGGTTCCACTCATTTTTGTTAGGATGCCTAATGACTTCTGGTGTTAGAGAAACAGAAATAGCTGTATCATCATGAAGCAAAGATTAGATTTAAAATAGATTTAAAATATTCCTTGGAATGCAAAAACCATTTTCTTACAAAGGTCTGGATTGACACATGTGGAATAAGGCCATTACTTGTCACGATGCCCAAACAAGTGGCACGTTGTGGAGGGAAGACTTATGAGAGCGTTCCTCTCTGAGACAGCTCTTTGCTCTTCAGGAACAGAAACACATTGCTATCTCATCTGGAGCAAGAGTGATTTCCCTCTTTAATACGCATGTGAGAAGGAAAGTAGATCAGCATTAAAAGTTTGCTTGTTTCTACGTGCAACAAACATCAAGCTTCACAAAATAATGGTTTTGATGGTGGTGTGGTTTGTATGTTTTTTGTTTGTGTGTTTGTTTTTCCTTTTGAACGAAAACTCTCAAGCTGTCAGCACTAATTTTCTGTTCAGTGATCAGTGACCCATTTAAAATCATCCGCTACAGGGCAAAGCACCCTTAGGATGGGCTCGCTGAACTTCAGCAGGTTTGGTATCAGTGTCTTTGCTGATTCTTTCTCTCTTTGCCCGGAGTGCCCTAAAGCAGGGTAACTGGCAAGCTGTTGCATACTTAGGCTGTGTTTTGGGGATCATGAGTTACAGTAATATGTGCATGGCAGGAGTCCTGATTAACATTTTCTTAAGAAATCTTTACACTGGCATTAAGAAGCTTTTTTGAACTCTTGAGCACGTGTACCCCCCTCCCACCTCGCTGGCAATGCGATATAGTCCCACTGTGTGACAATGTCAAAACCTTACTCTTAGCAGCCCACAGGATCCCAGATGAACGAGACTGTCAAGCCTGTCACTCGTGCCTGGGGATGAAAGAGGACGGCAAGGCAAAGCCGAGCCTAAACAGCTCAATTCTTACAAAAATGTGCTTTAATGCTGCACTGCAGTGCTTGGAATCAGCCTCGTGGCTGCTGGTGGAGGCTGCTCTCTTCTTCTTTCTGCTAATCCAAAAAATGAGAAAGCATAAGTTTCGAAAACTCATCAGCCCCTACCATCATGAGAGAAGTATACCCAGTGCCTTGAGGAGGAAGGTGAGATTTGCAGTGGTATTCCCCAGGGGAGCTGTTTCGGTGTCCCAGCCAATTGACTGCAACGGAAGCGTCATCACGCCTCAAGTGTCCTCTTATCCATGGAGGGCTCTCATCTCCCCTGCACCGGAGCACCTCACAACAGCTAATGTATTTCTTGCCAGCATCACTTCTACAAGAAAGGCTTTTATCCCTGCTTACAGGCAAGAAGTACAAATCTGTGCAAGTACTCGGTATCAAACACCCTCCAAGATCAAGAGGAGCTTCTTCTATGCTTGTCAGGATCTTGGACCTACGTGACTTGCTGAAAAACTTCCAGTGTTATCACTTGCAGGGTAAGAAATGGAGCCTGCAGCCATCCTGCAGCCGTTTGTCCTCTCCAGGGCTGTCACACAAACAGGAGCCCAAAGGTGACCAGTGGGATGCTGTCCCCGGGTACCGAGCGCTGCCTATGCACCACCCACATCACATAAATCTGCCCCAAATCAGCTCATGGATCCTCTCTACCATACCCAGGAGCTGGGTAAAGGAGAAAGACATCAAAGAGCCACAGGTTTGTCTCATCAACATAGGCAGGGATGTGTTCGGTCACAAAATTGATCTACCCATGAGGAGAGCTAGAAACTGCCTTAATTAATTAGAGAATGATGGCTTTGTCCTCCTTCCCCAATGTGGATGTTACAGGACTGTAGACTAGAAAAATATTTTAACACTGCAGATGACCACAGCAGTCCAGAGCCCACACAAGCAGTCTGCTTTATTCCCAGCTCAGCCCTGACGAGCCTTGCCAACGCAGCACCTTCATTGACTTAAATAAGAGATTGAAACAGAACATAAAGCTATGGCATCTCTAAGTCCAAACGTTGCTACAAAACCTGCCCACTGAGCACTATGAAATACAACCAGCAAAAATGGGTTCCTCAGGCTCGATATTTAGGGACAACACCATTTCCTTTACACTGCTCTGATTTTCACAAGCTGAGTATCTGGTCACATATTCATAGGACGTTCACTGCACACAGGTGGATGGACTGGAAAGAAGAGAGGGCAGGATGGATGGATGGGTGTTGACTGTACATATCACTACACCTACAAGCATCTCATTTGGGTTCTCTTTCCTTCAGTGTCCCAGCTCTACATAGTGTGAAGAAGGACATGGTAAAGACAGCTCTGCAGAGATCTTTTCTTAATGCAGAACTCTCAACTGTCCGTTCAGCAGGTATCAGTTTTGAGAAAAAAGAAACAACACGATTTTTTGAAGCAAAACCAGAAACATCAGGTAGCAGAGCTAAAATCTCTATCTGGTGTGGGTTGTTTATTCTTACACCTGTTAGGAATAATAATTCCTACATCCATCGTCTGTTTACTTGTCATAACTAAGATAAGATGAAAAAAGTCAAATAAAGACCATGAATAAATACTATATATGGACACAAAAGAGTGCTGTTAAGCTCATTTGAATCATGCTAAACGCAACTTCTTCACAATTAACCTATATAAATTAACAAAAAACCTCTCAAAAATTAAGACAATGATTTGATATCAAAGACGAAGACCTCAAACTTCGTTATTTGGAGAAGTCCTCCATAAAGGAGGCATGATTCTTCATACTGCATCTCTAGTGTACTGTAAGTTCTTAGGCTTCTACAACACCGAAAAAACATCATGTACACACAGTATGTGGGCAAGGGAAGTATCATATGTATCAGCTATCCTGCATGACACCAGGACAGGACACCGACACCTGTCTTGTGACCAGCTCATGCAGTTCTCAAAGTATCCCCTCCTGGTGGCCATGGGAGACCTTTCTAACAAGTCCAAACAAACAGAAATATAAAGCACATTACTTTTTATTGTGTAAGCGCAATGATAGGAAGTAGAATGATTGATGGGACCACTACAAAATCAGCTCCAAAAAAATATAGCTGCATGTTTTTTTTCCCTTCTAAGTGAGCTTCAACAGACCATTCAGCTGCTTTCTCCTTACACCCTCTTTTTTTTGTTGTTGTTTAAATCCCTTGGGGCAGAGCCAAGAATCAAAATGTGCCACAATAACCATGTTTACTTATTTCCAACTTGTATCTGTAGTATCATATCATATCAGCTCAACCTGGCATCGACATGGTGCTTTTCGCCGATGAGCCTAGTAAGGAATCCAATCTGTTCCTCATTATGTGATGCTTGGGAGATACGGGAGGGTAAAAAATGGAAAGGAGAGAAAGGGGAGATAACCAGGGCAGCAGTGGACAGAATGAGAAATTGGTTAAAAAGGGGTAATGACAGACAAAAGTGTGAGGGAAAAACATGTTGCTGGGACGTAGAAAGAGTGAAAAATAAAAATACGGTGGTGAAGCAATGAGGAAACGGGATGGCTGGGAAGGAGAAAAGCAACAAGACAGCCTGAGTCAGAGTGAGAAATCCTGTAGAAAACAAACCCTGTAGGAAAGGAGTCCTGTCCCTCCCTCAAGTGTAGGCTTTCTGAATACTTCTTCCCAGAGCTTAATTTGCTGACAGAATTGGAAAGAAAAAAAAAAAAATCAGAAAACAAAAAACTTTCAAGGCAGGTGAAAAGCATCAACCCACTCCCAACAGTCTGTGATTTCCTTTAATTGCAAGTGAATAATCAGGTTCCCCCCAGGGCAAGATGTTAGTGAAAAACCAGAACTAAGCAAGCAAGGGAACACCTGCTTAATGAGTGGATTTGCCTTTCCAGAAAATCTGGTGTATAGGTACATTATGCAGAGCCACAGCAGAGTTTAGGTGTGGGTGTGAGTTTACACAGTCGATTAAGCATAATTTAATTACATTTAAATAATTAATAATGAAGCACTTTTTAATTGCATATAAATTCTATGCTGTACAATGTTGGGCACCTCATAAAGCCTAGCTCGCAAACATGGGGCAGTGCCAAGTCCCTGCATGCCTGTGCTTTGGACACGGTGTGCAATTAGCCCGATGCACGTCATTACTTCGTTTGCACCCTGCCTCTTGCAGGGCACAGAATGGACACAACTCCAAGGATGAGGGAGCCATTCAGCATTGGTTTAAATCTGCCACAATATATTATGGGCCACAGAGAATAAAAAGGCAGAGGAAACAAGTTGATGACTAACTAAACTGAGCTTAAACTGGCAGTCAGGCAAAAGCATCCACATGATACTGAAAGTGTGGTCTCATCTCAACCTACAGGTGCCTCCCTGGATGTATTTAAGATATACGTGGACAAGGCATGATAGGACAAGGCTTAGGATGGGACTCGGTAGGTTGATGGTTGGACTTGATGATCTTAAAGATGTTTTCCAGCCTCAATGATTCCAGCATTTTATGATTCTCCTGAGAGTCTTCTCCAGAGTGCCTCTGCAAGGCTCCCTGCTCAGCACGCAGATTCAAAGACCATTCATTCCTCAGCCACAAGCCTCTTTCGTTTTTCTTTTTCTTTTTTTTGATACGATAAGGAAATCCAGATGCTTCATTTCAGTTGCCTGCTGGAGCTCCATATATACTGCTGAGGCTTTATTTAGCTATCAGAAGTATGCAAGTATGGTTCTTGTCCCTACGCTTTCAAGTCTCCCGTTTCTAAAACAGCTGCTGACTAGGTTTGCCATATACGGTTTGCATGATGGTGTGATTAATACCACTTTCCCTGGAACTAGCTCAGGTTGGTTTCCACATCTCACAGCCAATTAATCAAGAAACAGAAGAATCTCTTTTGGGCCTGAGGCTGATCCACATAGGAGATTCTGAGCAGACCACAAGATAAAGGCACTGAGAGATGCCTGAGGCAGTTGCATTGCAGAGGAGTGGTTATTTAACTCCTTTTGGACACCACCAAACTTCCTATGGCATCTATGTCTGGACACAGTGAGGTCCCAGGTCACCTGGATGTGTCAGTATCTCAAAACTCACCAAAACCAAAATGTAAGGGTTATTTGCTCCAACATGCATGAATAAGCAAGCTGGAAAGCAAGGGAAGGGACACGATGGATACCTTGGGAAGCAGTATGGATAAGCATTTGCTGTTAAATTCACAGTATTTAAGTTCAGAAAACTCCATCAAATCATGCAGAGTGATCTGTACACCACAGGTAAGTATACAATTCCCAGCCACTCCTGTACAGAGCCTGGGAATCTGTTTTTCATTGAAGCATAGCTTTGTTCAGCTAAAACAAGAGCCAGCAAGACAGCCAGCCTAATTTGAGTACAGAGAGAAAAATCCAGTGCTTTCAATGATAATTTGTTCCAATGGATTGTGACTCTGTTAAAAATGCAGCTCACTTTCTATGTGAATTTCTCTGTCTCCAGCTTTCAGAAACCAGTTTGTGCTATGCCTTTCTTCGCTGGATTGAAGAGCCCTTTAGTGCTAAATGTTTTCTCTCCTTGAAGGTCCTTAATGCTCACAGTAAAGAACTAGCCATTTCAGACAATTTTCCTCTCAAAGCCTGTTATTTTAGAGTAACTGCATACCAAAGTTAAAAATCACAAAGTGTCTAGACTAGTGAATTCACTCTGATAATGTGCTTACCAAGCAGGATTATTGGCTAAAGCTCAACTTAGCTGGTCAACTGTGTAATAATGTCTTGTTTATCTAATACTGTTACCAAAGGCTTTACAAATTGCCTGTATGAAGTCTGCCCATCTCTGAAATCACTGCAAACTGGTGGCTGTTTAACAAGCCTGAGCAGCGCTCTGCTCACGGGCGAACGCAGGCCCACTTGCTGACACTCCTGCTGACAGCACTGTCCTGCCTTTCTGGGCTGCTCAAATGATGTTAATTACCACAGAGGTTATTAGATTTCATTGTAACAGCAGCCCAAAACCAAACTGATGTTTTAACCTCACTTCTACGGTGAGGCCCTGGCACAGGCTGCCCACAGAAGCTGTGGATGCCCCATCCTTGGAGGTGCTCAAGGCCAGGCTGGATGGGGCTTTGGGCAACTTGGTCTGGTGGGAGGTGTCCCTGCCCATGGCAGGAATTGGGATTACATGGTGTTACATGGCAGGAGTTGGGATTACAAGGTCCCTTCCAACCCAAACCATTCTGTGATTCTATACAAGAAAAGACTGTTTTGATTGCCATCCACATTGAATGCTATATGGGCAACAACCGGGTGTGCACACACACCAACCCACGCTTGTTGGAGCGGTGGTCAGTACCACCACCTGTTGTTACGGTTGCCCTAAAATCCATTATACAAACACTGTTTTCAGTGGCTCACTTGCTACTTGTCCAACTGTAACCACTTAGCCTGAGATTTTCCAGGCCTGAGTGTCTGCATCACGGTGAGTCCTTTCAAAATTGTTACTGAAGACAGTATAACTACTTCATTACAAGTGCTAATAAAACAGAGCTGTCTGAAAATTTCCACTGTCCTTGTGTTTGGGCTTGAAGTTGGCAAAGGGAGCAGCCTTCATGTCAGAGATCTATTTGCTTTCTTTCTCTGTTTCAATGCTGGCTGTTTTCTCTCCCAAAGTTTGAAGTGCTCCAAGAACTGTCGCTCACAAATGCTGGCTGCTTGTTTCCTAGAAGCTCGGAGCCCATTTTGCAGTGTCCCTGCACTGTTTGGTGTGATCTACCCCATATAAAACAGGTCACCTCACACTACTGTTGGTACAGGCAGCGCCAGGCCTCCTGCTTGCTCATCCCAGAGCTGAGTTGGGGCACTGCGCACGCTGATGCTCTCAGCGGTCTCCCAAGACAGTGAAAGAAAGAAACATTTTTGGAAGCATGCAGAAGTTTGTATAAAAAACGAAGCCTGCAAGTGTGCAAGAGAATAGGGAGAAGAGATTATGGCAATGATGCTGAGGAGGAAAAACAGGGAATTAAAAACTACAAAGTAGGTTCGGGAGATTTGAGACTCCCACAGAAACAAGAATGCAGCTTCCTGAACACCATGAAAAAAAAGGTCTGCGACCATGAGCCAAGGTAGGAAAACTGCAATTACACAGAAATGAAAGAATCCCTTTTGCAGAGTCAAATACTGTGGGAAAAAAAAAAAGGTTAGCTTCCAATGTGCTTTGACACCTGAGCTCTTCTGAAACTATTCTGCAACAGAAAGAAACCTTTGGGGAGGTTAATCATTCTATACTCAAGCCCTGCCCTATAAATGTTGATTAAATAAGTGCCTTACTTTGAACAGGGTGGAAACGAGAGCTTGACAGTCAGTTCAAACCCAGGCACCACCCAGGGAGGGGACTGCATAAGGTGGCAGCCCGCAGCAGCCCCGATGACATGATCCTTTCAATTCAAAGCCAAACACAACGCAGGACATAGGGCAGGCAGGGTACCACCAGCAGCCCTTAACCCAGCACGATGGCACCCTGAGAGCTCACCTTCCCCACCCTGGTAATCCTCTCGTAGCAGACCTGCCCGCAAAGGACAGGCAAACAGGCAGCTTGTTCCCTCAAAGACAGGAAATTTGTTTTTTTTATGACTGCAACAACTTCCATTTTTGTTAAACAATGAATATGTATTATTGTTTTGAAGTTTACCTGATCAAACCCATCAGCAGGTTGTGTTTGCTTTTTGCTACAACACATTGTTTTCTAACAGGAAGGCAGAATTATCTGGTAGGAAACACAGCTAATGTAGCACAAGCAAGTTATTAAATGGAGTCCAACTGGGCGCATGATGAGCAATCCCAAAAACACAATTCAAGGGGTGAAACACCACCATGCAACTGAGCATAATAACCTGTTTGCAAGGCTTAGAGACTGTGCGACAGAAATAATTTTAAATCAATTGAGTTACTGTTTCTTGGCAATTTGATAGAAAGGAGAAACAGTGTAATTGGCAATCAAGTACTCCTTTGGGAGCTTCCAAACAGCCAGCTGGATTTGTAAATGCATGGTAATCTGCCGGGACCAAATCCTGCAGCTGCTTAGACAGTGGTGTAAATTGCACACTGGGTGTAAATTACTCCGAACATGGATGTAAGCAGCAAAGCACTACCATTGGTATGTCAGAGAAATGCTGCTTTTGTCCCGAACTGTAAACACAAACCTGCTTTCACTCCTCTGCCAAGGCAGGGAGTGCACTGAATGCAATCAAGCACAAATCTACTTACCCTTTGCTTGCTAAGCTGCAGCCAAATATAGCTCAGGGACGAAGACACAGTCTGCATGATTAATTAGCTGCCTCCTTTATCTAACTTTCCTTCAACCTTTATACGCTTAATAATATCTATTTATTAAATCAATGAGCTTACATTTAAAACCAAGTCCACCAGTTTATTTCAAGTCACTGTATAGATGGGATTTCATTGCAGGAGCAAATAGTGTGGGCAAACTTCAGCACTAAGCTGGAAAAAGTGTCTGGGAGGAGTGAGAGGAATACAGATTCTCAGCTCAGCTCAAAAGGACGTGCATTGCTATGGTGCTTTAAGGATTGTTACAGGGTTTACTTTGAAAAGAATCCCATTTCATTTGTGCTAATAACCTGTTTGCATTCCTGGAAATAATCTCCTTCTAGTATTGATTGTCTTTATTTGATAAAGGCAAAATTTAGCTAATGTCCCTTGCCATGAAGGAAAATGAACTGGAAGTGACCTTTCTTGCTTACCAGTCAGACCGTTGGGATGAAAAGATTCAAAGATAAATTTTCTCCAAAGAGAAAGGCACTTCTTGCCCATGACAGCATCTCAAAACCAGCGACTTCAGGTACCCGACTGAGAAGGACAGCATTGCAGAGCTCCTCTCTGTCCCTTACAGCCCAGACAACCAGCCAAAATTAAGCATTTAATTCTAAATGACTAAAGTTAGGTAAGATGAAGCCACTCCATGTGGTCTCTACAGGATGCTGATTCACAGCAAATCACCAGCACGTCTCTGACAGGAGGGCGGACCTTCCACAGAGCATCTCCAAAGAGCTTCCCTTTAGCGGATTCCTAACAAAAACCCTTCTTTTACATAAAATTAATGAAGGTTTCTGCTGTTTCTCTGTATCCATACATCTCTTCTAACTTCTCTGAAAAGGTGAGAGGGTTCTAAATCCTAGTCCCACAGCAGCTCAGCTGTTTCTTGAGAGGTGTTTGAAGTCACTCATAAAACCAGACCCTCCAGCTGCAGGGGCAGGCATCCTGCAAATAAATCCTCTAAGGTTGCTGTGGGATGCCCAGTGGCTCAGCCAAGCCAGCACCTTCTGAATGCCCTCCGGTAGTTTGATATTCCACTTAACGCTGTATTTCAGGGGGTTACAAGCCAAAATGGGGTCAAATATGAGAAGTTTAGGGAATGTGCCCAGCTGACAACTAAGGTAGGACTGGTCGTTTATAAGCAACACAAACAGTGGGGAGGAATAAATTCTTCCCAGGCGAAGAATAAATATAAAAAATAACCTACTCCGTACACTTTTATACCAGTAAAGAACACAGGCTCCAGGAAACTGAATTTTCTATGCTCCCGTAAAATGCCACTTTCCATGTTAAACAAGGCAAACAAATTGTACAAATGCAATATAATTCCAGGAAAGCAAAACAAAACAAAGCAAGTTTCACATCCCCTAAGGAAGCAAAATCACGTAGTCCATGGCAGTTCCAAAGGTTCAGACTGAAATTAGCTGCCTCCAGGTGTAGCAATTCATCAGCGTGGAAACTGAAGATGACTTCTGTTATTCTTGAGCCATTTGAGAAAGATTACTTCACTCTGCATCTGGCCTGAGCCTGTTATCTGAACGTCTCTCAAGAAAAGTGCTCTAACGTCCACAAGAAGTGAGTGTTTTAGAACCAGAACAGACTAAACAGTAGAAAATACAACGGGAAGTAAAATACAGCACTTTTCCCCCAGAGATGGCTCCATTACAGTTTTCGGTAGTGCAAAGGACCACAGAATTACTTCCTTTCTCCTGGTTATGATTAAATGCTAATTCGGAAAAATGTACCATAAAAAAAAAAAAAAAGGAACTTTAAGAGTTGAGGAAAGAGTCTGATGGTCTTAAAGCCAAGACCAAATCCCACCACAATCGATACAAGCTGCTGCTGTCCATTGTTTACTTTTTTTTTTTCTGCCCTACATTTGTACCTTTTTCTTAGTTTATTTGCTGGCAAGCCTCCAAATTTTCCCATCTGAGCCCACAGCTTGCTGGAAGACCTCCAGCCCCTCTTGCTTTGCATCACCTTTCCCATGGTGGAAAACCCAGGTAAGAAAATCTCCCTTGGCCAGCCAGGAGCAGGTCTGTGGGAGCAGCCCCTCAGGCCCCCTGCTTTCTTGCAGAGGGGATCTAGATGTGGGTGCCCGGGTGCTACTGACAACGTTCAACCAGGCATATCGTAGGGATGCAAACAGCAAGCAGACATCGAGGTGGATGTCCTGGCCTTTGCCAAGTGGAGTGTAAACCTGCAGTCATGGATATGGGATGAAAACTAGGGGAATTATTCTGTTTTTTGTTTTTTGTTTTTTTGTTTTTTTTTTTCACTTATAACAAGGATGAATATTGTGCTAAAGACTACTGTAGCATCCCTCCGGGAAGCGAAGCTCAAGCACAGAAACACCAAACCCAGCAGTCCCCTGAGATAAAGAACAAGAAAAGAGCTCCCTGGAAGACCTTGGAGAAGAAGAAGGGAGTGGGATAAGACAGTTTATTTTTGGCTATGACTAATACAGCATTCAGAATAAATGTTTCACACAAGACTTGAAAGAGAAAAAAAAAAAGAAAGATCCATTTGTCTCTATTAACAACCATAAATACAGTACTTCAGCCTTCTCTTTGACTAATGCTGTGATTAAAAGGTATATAAAAAGAGCTGGGATTTCACATTTGAACCTGAACAGCAGGGAGAGAAATCGTCTTATTTTAGCTGTTTAAAGATTAGGAAGTCTATTGTAAGGTAATCATTTTAGTTCCCATTATAATTCCTGAAGAAACAGACCCCCTACGTGTGCCTCCAAAACAACTTTTTGACTTACAACATTAAAATGCTATGAATACTGTTGCTGCTAACCTAAGAGACGACATCGGGAAACATTTGAAGACTCTCCTGTCAGTACTGTGCCTATTTGCTAACCAGATAATATATGACATTTACTGACAGGAACTTTTATGAATTGGATAGGACTAGTTTGGAATTTTTCTCCAAAAACAGTTTTGTGGTGGAAATATCTTCTTTCTCCCCTCCCTTCCTTCTTTCCTTCTTTACTTAACTAAAACTGAAATTAATTCAATTAATTTAGAATTTATAAGATAAAAAAAAAAAAAAAAAAAAGAAATTTTCTATTTTGAAAGTTTCAGAATTCAGAAAAAATCAGTTTCTCAATTCAGTGCAAAAATTCAGCTTAAAATGCAAGGTTACCATTCAACACAAAAATAAAAAGTCTTAAATTGAAATAGTTCTCTTAACCCTCTCCTGAATTTTCTAGACTCTTCGTTTGTGAAAATGTTCAGTTCTGGCTTTTTGGATCAATTAAAGAAGAAAAAGCCTTCAAAATACCAAAGCTAACCCTTAATTAAATCAGTTCCTACCTAGAACATACTTTTGTGGCTCCTAGCCACTAAAAGTTTGGGGCAAGATTAATCATAGCCAACTGATATTCTTGTTAGTTGCTTGGCTTTCAGCTTCTAGAAACTTCAGTAGAAGGATAAAATAATAATAAAAAAATATCAGTGCTCCCTCCTTGTCTAATAGGATGAACCTGAGCAATCTCTGCAGTCAGTCTTTCATTCCACAATGCCAAATGGACTGTGAAATTGTTTACCTTAATGGACAGTGCTGGTTTCTTTTAGAAATAGAATGAAATTTATTGGGTAATCTAAACCAAGATCACTGAATTTGATTCATTTTTAGTGAAACTGCTTCTGTTGTTTTTGTTCTTTTTGGTTCACATGGCCAACAATTCACTAGGGAAGGGGAATTTTTAGCAGTCACATCTGTACCTTTGTTAGGCACAGGGAGCAGTGGTGCAAACCTCCATGCTGACACCACTTGGGGTGGGAGGGGAATAGCCCATTTCCTTTCGTTGTCACCAAACCCTTTGCTTTTTCACTGAGACATACCAATACAGGCAACACAACCTGCTAAACAAAATACAGGACACTCTCTCTGGATTTTAATCTTTGATGCAAGAATTACCATTTCCAGTGACCACAATGTTGTGTACTTGAAATTTCAAATACAATAATAAAAACCCAAAAGAAACTAAACATATGATAAAAAATAAAAACAGAAAAATCACCGTGTTTTCATCTGAACAGGTTTAGACTCAGAATATGTTTAGTGCCCTGGCCTACTTCAGGGATTAGATCATCAGGCCCCTTTAAAAGGAATAAATGGAAGAATCTCCTCTTTTAAAAAAGACTGCATCTGGACATCATTGCTCTAACCCAGAGTCTACAAACCACAATTAGGGTTATGGCAGTGATAAATGGGGTTACAGGCCATCCAAAATTCAATCTCATTTGATGTTCATGTTAGTATTAAAGTAACATAAGACCATAACAGAAAATAATTCAGAAACTACTGGACAAAACTCTGAAGGACAAGATCCAATATCCC
Organism: Aythya fuligula; assembly: GCF_009819795.1. Lineage (NCBI taxonomy): Eukaryota > Metazoa > Chordata > Aves > Anseriformes > Anatidae > Aythya > Aythya fuligula. The sequence continues at coordinate 196,732,384 of NC_045559.1, forward strand.
TTCTGAAATTAACATCAATGATGATAAATCTTCTTGGTCTTAAAAATCTCTTTTAACATACAAGATAGCTTCAAATCACTTCCTGCGAGTTATCAAGCTGATATCAGATGGCAACATTATCAGCCCAGGGCTATAAATGAAAAAGTCTGCTTCCACAAACAATGCCATAAGCCCTCATACATTTCTTCAAATTTCTCTTTGGAAAACGCTGCCAGAAGCAATCATGCAACACACGACAAGTACACAGCACGCGAGGAGAAATCCTCCTCCGTAAACCCAGGCGCTTCCCTCGAACTTCTGAAGCAGACAGTTGCAGCATTTGGGTTCTTCTTTATTTTATTTTATTTTTTGAGGGAACATAAGAGGAAAAGAAACTTAAGATTACCGAAACTGCTATAAATACCAGATGGAGAAAATAAGGCGAGTTGTAAAAGATACAGGGTAGAGACAGAAAACAGGAAAAACTCCAGGATAAATGATTCCCTGATTCTCCACCCGCCCTGACTGTCCCACACCATGGAAACAAGGGCACCCAGGAACCTCACAGTGTGAAAAATAATGAAAATAGAGAGCAGTTGATTTTCAGCATAATGTAAATGCCACAAACAATACTCTCTAACTTCTGAATAAACAAATTCAAATCCAAGGAAAATTAGACAGAAAGCATTAATGCTCCCTACTATTTATTCACATATAATTTATACAACTAATTTATAGAACATATCTGAGACGTTCTACAGGGTTTGCTTTTAAATCTGTCTTCCTTTCAAATTAAAAGAAAATAACATATTTCAACTTCAAATGCATTTAAATTAGGGTCTTAACCTGAAATCCACTGCAGAAGAAAAAAATCCAAGCCCTTATCTTGAAATCTAATGGAATAAAAGCTCCTCACTGCAGCTTACAAAATTCAGACATGATTCTAGGTGAAAGACAAGGAGAGAAAAGATTCCCTTTCTCCCTCCCAAGAGACAAAACCATAGAACAAATCTTTTTTTCAGCGAAAACACTGGAGTTCCTACAAAAGGCAGTAAAATAACCTGGATAAAATCACCACAGTCCTCTACACTGAAATTATCATTTCTATAATCTCAGAAGCACAAACCTTTTGTCACACATTGCCAAGACTAACAACAAAATGAAGAGCCAGCATGCACCAAAGATCATGGCATTCAAACCAGACAGCGGCAGAAGTGAGAGCAGAATGGGAAGGTCTACTGGACCTAAAAGTGGAGCTGGTGGGAGAGAGTTGCTCCTTGGCCTGATAATTCAGGGTCCCGAAGTCTCACCACTTATGTCCCTAAGGTTATATCTGGATGGTATTTCTGGATGGTCTTCGTGTTGCTCCCACCATGTTGTCAACACATCGGCCCTCTGGCCATGCTGCTCATCCTGCCTCCATCTTGGGGTCCAGCTGGTCTCTTCTCCATGGACACACCAGGTTTTCCCTGGTTGATGTGACTTGGGCACAACACAGTAAACAAAGGTTAAGGCTGCATATCACAGAGCCTAAAACCACAAATCGAAAGTTTCCTCAGCCCAGCTTCCTCATGAGAGAGGCAAGCTTTAAGAACAAAAACCAGTGACATTTTCTGAAATCCCGGAAGTCAGTTTGAATTTGATATAAGGTTATCATTTCTCTCCATCTACCGTTACATGTCTAAAAGTTCAGTGTCTAGTCCAATCTGGTTTGATAGACTCACTTTGCAGCCAGTGGAAAGAGACAGCCATTTCCAGAGTGCAAATCACCCGCAGCACCTCAGCAAGGCCTATTACAGACAAAGCCCAAATGATGAGATGAGACACAACTCATAATTTCTAGATGACCAACGTCAACTGTGTGCTACATCACCTGACTGGCAAAACACAATGCCATGTGTTTTGTTTGCTACATCACCTGACTGGCAAAACACAATGCCATGTGTCAAGGTCCATCCTCCTTGCACCTTCCCTTCATGTATTTATAGACGTGGATGATTTCCCCCTAAGCCTCCTCTTTCCAGGCTGAAAGTACAACTGAGAGTCCCAGCAGCCTCAGTCTCTCTTCAGAGGAGACGTGCTCCAGTCACTTTGGTGGACCTATGCTGGACTCTCCCCAGTATGTCCAGGTCCCTCTTATACTGGGGGGTCCAGAACTGGACACAGCACTTCAGGGGAGACCTCAACAATGCTGAACAAAGGGAAGGGATCATCTCTTTGGACCTGCTGGTGATATTCTGCCTAATGCAGCCAAGAATACCATTAACCTTCTTGGTTGCAAGGGTACGTTGCTGATTCATGTTCAAACAGGCGTCCACCACAACCCGCAGGTCCTTCTCTGCAGAGCTGCTTCCCAGCTGGGTGGCTCCCAGCATGTCTCAGTGCCTGGGGCTGTTCCTCCTCAGGTGCATGATCTGCATTTCTCCTTGTTGAACTGCATGATAAACTGGAAGTCCTGACACTTGGAGTTCCTCTCACGTCATAAATTGAGTGCACACATGTAATTTTATGAACAAGTTTTATTAACTAGGCCTAAATAGTCATGCTGCAGCACGGACATAAGATTACTATAAATTAATTTCAGAATTATTTTACTTGTTTGAAAGTTTGCCCTATTTTTTCATTAAACCTTCTGTACCACATACTTGCCTTCAACTCAGTCTCTTCCTGTATTTCAGCCTAAATTAATACCATCTTCAAGAACTGCATCAGTGAAAAAAAATGTTAAAAAAAAAATATTTTCCATGAGAGACCACAGCATTTTTATGATGCACACTGGAAATGGGTCTGAAAGTGCTGGGGGGGGGGTATGGAAGCAACCCAAGTCCCTGCAGAGCCTGCTCCAGGCTGGGTCTGGAACCCACCGCAGGTGAACAGTGGGCAACCCATGATCACAAAATGAGCAAAATGGGCTCAGGAAGCAAAAGGCAGCCTGAGAAGTCGTCAGACAAGAAGGAAATGCTGTGAGGGTCTGAGAAGGTTCATGTTGGACTTTCCACTCAACCAGGAGCACTTACGGCGATGCCAATGGGACCTGCCAAGGGGATGTTAAGGCAGGAGCTGGCTGCCGGAGACTGTGCACTGGCATGGACACCACTTGAAATACAGTGACAAGGTGCCACAGCTCACACAGCTGAAGCACTGCCATTAATTTTTGAGATAAACAGGCAGAGATAAGGAAAAGATAGAACTGCATGGAGGAGGCCCTGGCGAGCTGAGAGCCTGAAGCTCTGAATCAACACAGAGGCACCATGCTGGCATCTGCGACAGTCTGTCCTGTAAAAAGAAGACGTGGATGGAGCTCTCTTTAAACTGGAAGAGAGCTACAGTCATAGATTGTGGTAGTCATGGCGGTTTTACTGTAGTCAGATTAAAGTTTTACTTTAACAAAGCTTTCAGTGTGGTTTCCCCTATTGTCTGTAGCCCACTTGAGGGGATCTGCACTGGATGGGCAGACTACAAGATGGATGAGTAACTGGGTGGACTGATGGGCCCAAATAGGGCCCTAGTTTAGAAGGAGCAATGGATATTGCAGAAGGCTGGGATGCTCTCCAGAAGCATCACAATAAGATGGAATGACATGAAAATGGTTGACGTGAACCTCCCAAAACTTCAAAAAAAGCCTGTGCCAAGTGATGTATTAGGATGCAATAAGCCAAGACGTGGTGGGAGCAGAGTGGCAGAAAAAGTCATGGTAATCCTGGTGGACAACAAACTGAGCATAAACCAGCACTGTGCCCATGCAGTGATGATAGCTAATCAGATACTGGGCTGCTCTGGGTAAGCCAGAAGAGTGAGGGAAGTGAGGCCACATCTGAATAGCATGTCCAGTTTTAGACTCCTCAATGCAATGAGTTTAGGACAAGTTTTTGTGCACCCAGTGAGACTTCTGGGGAGCAAAGCATATGATGTAAAACAAGAAGCTAAGGACCTGGGTTTCTGTAGCTTGGAAAGGAAAGGTTAAGTGTTGCAGCGGGGACTCTCATTGCAGTCTTTCCCCACCTAAAGAGGTGCTGTGGAAAAGAGAGAGAACAGAGAGGCAACAGTCACAAGTTGCAGCAGAAGAAATTCCTCTTAGACGTTAGTGAAAGGTCACAGCAGTAAGAGTGGTCAAGCACTAAACCAACTCTGACAAGGCCTGGAGCAAGAGTATGGGATGGAGGACCTTCCAGTCTCAAAGTTTCTGCAATTTTATGATGTTCTTTGATGTATAGATTGATATATTTTCTGAAAAATCAGACCTTAAAATTGCTGTATACATGTATGTTCTGTCTTCAACTTGTTGGGCTTCTGCTGCCATCTGCAATGTGATAATAACATCAACATTAAGGATGGAATCCAGCTCCCGATTCACATTCCTAGATGTAGGTATCCACACGTGAGCCAGACACCTACGTTCCCCTCATACTCACTGAATGTCTAATACTTAAATCAGTTCCCTCCACACTGGCATTTAGTGCCATTTAAGGTTCCCCAGCATATCTGAGACATCCTCAAGGGACTGACAGATATAACAGAAATTGTGCACGGACCAGTGCTCCTCCGCAGTTAGAGCAGGAGACCAGGTAGGCTGTACTGGGGCTTATTAAATGAACTTCTCAGGGCAGTTCAAGTGGGTTCAGCTGATCAAATGCAGGTTCATACTCAGGAACTCCTGATGCCAAGCCTACAGGGCTACACCTGCAAGTCTGAACCTGGGGCTGAATCCTAACCACAATTTCCACAACAAATTAGGGTTCTGATGAAAAGAAGTTGAGACACAGTGAGGAGTGAAGAGCACCAAAGGAAGGTATAATGTAATTTATCCTCAGGAATGTTAGAAAAAGGTAAACTGAGCCCCAATAAATGAAAGGGAAGAAAAACAAACAAACAAACAAAAAAATGAACACAGCAATAAAAACACGAAGTAATGAGCAATCTCTAAGAAACTGTGCTTTGAATGAGCAAGATCATGCAAAAAATACCAGCACTACTACTAACGATGATCTTATAATTATCGAGTGTTTGACAATGCAAACCCAGAGAGAACAAATCAGATCTGCATAGACACTTCCCCAAATCCCAAGTTTTTTGACTTTGCCACCTTGATCATACTCTTTTTTGTGCACTTTCAGTGTGTGGTATTCCAGGCACAGTCACAAGTACACGAATACTAAAGGGTGAAGTTTTCAAAGACACTCAGTGTTGGATTAACATTTCTCTCCCTGAAGACCAGGGTAATTTCTTTATGCTTCTGACATCTTCTTCCCCCTCCTCCCCTTCCCAGCCTGAGATTTATAATGCAATTTCATACAGCCTTACTTTTTCTTCTTGAAATCATTCCTGCAGCTTTATGAATTACATCCATAACACCACATTCCGAATACCTATTTTAAGGAGTTTCTTTTGTCCTAATAGTTCATACAGAAAAGCGTCCGAAGCTGGCAAAACTCCAATAAAATCCACATTCAGTTATTCCATTAAGGAAAAAAAATGAGTACTTTTGCATATGCACTACCCTACAATATAAACTAGCACATAGCTGTGAAATACTGTCATTATTTTACAGCACTGATCTAATTTTCTACTGAATGCCCTAAAATGAAGGGTTTCTTCAGAGTACAAAATGCAAGGACTGGAACTTAAAAATGATAATTTGGTGGCACTTAAGTCTTTTTTATTATTATTATTATTTTATCTCCTATCATTTTAAATAACACCAACTGACAACGACTGTACATGCTGAATGAGTCCAGATGCATTTGCTGACTGTAAAGAATCACAGAGATGTAATGCGGCAAGAGACTGGTATTGTGCTCATTAGATCACTAAGCAGCAGCGCTTATAAACAGAATATTTAACTAGACTTTACAAAGATATTCAAATGTAGCTGCCAGAATGTACTTTGAAATTTTCTACCTAATACAAAAATGCAAGAGATGAGAAATTATCTCCCTTTAAAGTAAAAAGTTCAAGGTGAATGTTACCTGATTAACTCACTTTGTTATTAATTAAATTCAATAAAAGTCCCAAATATGGCATGCCATCCTTTATTAGCATTTCTGCAGAAATAAGAACCACGCTTATAAGTCAGCCAAAAAAATTTAGCTGGAATTCATGAAATATCAAAGAATAATCCCATAGCAGAGGAAAGAGTTAAGCTCAAAATATGACACTGAGGGGAAAAAAAGAAGCATCTCCTAGAGAGGTTTATTAAGAACTGAAAAAAAGTATTGCTATGTAATTTGCATGTATTTATTTATACATATGTAAGATGTATATTTATATTATATACTCTTACATACCCTATATGCAATTCATAATACAGAAAGAGTAACTTCTTTGAAAGTGGTAAGATATTTTAAGGAGAAAAATGTTAATCTAAGACTGAGAAGACGTGAGAGAAACAGTTCCTTCCTCTCCTCCCCCTCTCAGTTGGACTTGGTTCTTGATTCAGTCATACGGTTCTTACCTCTTAACCATACACTGCAAAGTTTCATTTATCTGTGATAAGAATTTGCCAAGAAATGGCCCAGAAAATATTTGTCTATGAGCTCACTCTAGTTTCAGCATTCATGTTATCCACCTACCACACCTTTTCAATAGGGAACACAGATACAACTGGGCAGGGAAACCGGGCAGTACTGCCCCATTTATTCTGTACATTATTGCTGAGTGCTCTGATTAGCCCTGGGAACTTCATAGCTCTGCTGCTGTTCCAAATTTTTGGGGTATAAGTAGGAAACTGCAGTCTTCACAGGCATCTTTCAAAAACACAGAAATGAGCATTATAAATGTACATATTCCATATAAATCTGTATTTCCATATAAATGGAAAATTAAATTAGTTGAACTTACTTTTTTTTTTTTTTTTTTTTTTTTGAAGCTCAAAATACTTATTCCTCAGGAAGATACATTTCCAGTAAAAGGAACTTTCTGTAGTACAACCTGTACTAGCACCAGGACAGAGAAGGATCTCCCCAGGTATTTGTGGAGATGGGATAATACAGCAAGACTCCCTTCATAATTTAGCAAGAATTAATGCCCACTTAATATAAAAGCATTGCCAAATCTGTGACTTAACAGAAAGCTATAACGGGTATTAATTGATGTCATCTGTACACAAGTAAGAATCCATTTGTGACACAAGTGTCATGAAAATCAACATAATTACACACTTTATCGTTAGGGTGATTTTTCCATTAAATTAAGAGTTCAGAGTGTGACTACAGCTTCATCATTTGATTACCTTTATCTCACGGTGTACATTTCCTTCCAGCTAAATCTGGAGATCAATGCCGGGCATTAAATACATGTGCAAACTATGAGACACGTAAAGGACATTAAAACCAAAAATATGCCATTGTTCCAGTTTAGGAATTGGTAGTTAACCAGGAGGTACAAGAAGCTACCAAAATAACACAATAATGCTGAAATATAAGAAATAGGTAGCTCCACCAGGGAGAATGGTGCCCTCAGAGGACCAAGAAGACCATGAGGAGAAACAGTAAGAAACTCCACCCAGTCCCTCCTCAAGGAATGAGACAATGGTTGACTCCAAAAAATACAAGAAACCTCCAAAAATGTGAGATTTGATTCAAAACATAAATTTGCCCCAAGCTAAACAGTTATGAAAAATGTTCCCAGTAAATTTATCCCTGAGACAAATCCATCATTGCCATACAGCAAGAAACAGATTGTATTCAGGAGACAGAGAACTGCATTCTCTCATGGCGCAAGTAATTTGGGAGGCACCATGGTATTTATTTAGGGAATGACTAATTAGGTGTGAAGCCAAGGGGAAAAAAGAAAAGGCAGGGGGGAGCTCTAATGTGCTAAAAATATAATTATTAAAAAAATGCATGAACTACAGCTAAAAACATGCTCTTTGGGAGAGCCTAGGGACACGTCAGGTTTAAGCTTCAGCTCTCTGAACTAGTGACGCATGAAAGGGTTTATTTGTCACCACGCCAGGCACCTGGACGTCACTGAGGTAATGACGAGGCTAAGGAAGGGGGACCTGAGTGGCAAAAAGGAAATCCCCATTAATTATAGAATAGAATAGAATAGCATAGCATAGCATAGCATAGCATAGCATAGCATAGCATAGAATAGAATAGAATAGAATAGAATAGAATAGAATAGAATAGAATAGAATAGAATAGAATAGAATAGAATAGAATAGGTCCAGTACGTGCTGTGGGAAGGAGGGACAGGTATCTGGGCATGAAGGCACCCCAAGGCAGCCACTGTGAAGAAGGAAGGAGGAGGCTTCCTGCGATGGGGAAGGCAGGAGCACTCTGCACTCTGCTTGAGCACCCAGAATTATTTACACGTAAATGCATCATGGGTTTCTACCCCCTGCCCAAACAAAGTCACAAATCCCTGTGCTAGTAAAATCCTGCTTGGTGAATGGAAGAAGTCCCCACACTCAGGACATTTAAAATGGGGGTCTGAGGAAATAATGCAAGGGGTCAGCAAATGCATAACATGACCTGCATGGTCAAGATGATTTGAACCACTGATTTTTACGATTTCATCAAGTGCTCAAAAAAAATTTGGGACTGAACTATTTCTATTTAAAAAAAAAATGACATTCAGCAGGCTTCTATACACCCACGCATGCACTTATCCAATGTATTAGTCATGTACCACTACCAAAACAGAATAAAAATATATTTTAACAAATCTTGCAGGAAGTCAAAACATTAATTCCTTTGCAGACATGTTAGTCCAAAACCCTCTTTCATTCAGCTTAGGTTGTCAGAATTTCCTGTGGACGTCTATGTCATAGATCTGCCAAACCTGTAATTCACTTTTTGACATTAAGTAATAAATACACAATGCAGACACACATTTGTCCTTTTCAAAATTCAGCTGAAATCCATTTCCTTAGATAAGAGCATGCCCTGTACAAGTCACCTTCCAAAATTCAGCAGATCTCTCTACTGAGGCATTCAATCCCATCTTCAGGTCTTACCAAGTACTTGGACAACAGGAATGATGCACATCCATGCATTTGACCTGAAAAAAGCGATTTATTCCTGCTGCACATGTCACTGGCACCTGCAAATGCCAGCCCTGAAGAAGAGTCCTGTTGCAGAGCTTGCTGTAGAGGCAGAAACAGAGAACACCAGGATCCATAATGAAAATTTTCATAAAGAAAATGCTCAGAAGCCTGCTCCCTAGCCCAGGAAATGCTTTATTTCAGCATCTTTAACCTTAGATGATGTCTATTCCCCTGGAGGGTGGTGGGTTAAGCTAATAATGAACTCTGCACTTTGCAAGCAGTTACACTCACATTGTCTCCTTAAATTTACTTCTAAGAAATGAAGCTGGTGTTGAGACAAGAGTTCACATGTAAGTAAACACCTGGCTCTCCACTGCTTAAAAACATTAGTGTTGCCTTTCCAGGGCTAATGTAGATAGAAAGGGGGGATCTGCACTCCGTAACGCCAACAAAAGTTCCCAGATAGCAGCCCTGTGCTCAGTGCTTCCGTTTCGTAGTCAAATGGAGGTCACTGCAGTCGATGCTTTTCAGGGGAAATGATTAGGATGGGGAAGGATGTAGGGAGGATTTGCAAGAGATTAAAACAAATGACACTGGCCTTGTAATAAAAATTCAGAGTGCAGCAGGGAGGGAAAGATGTATCATCATTAGCTCATTTACCGGTTGTGAACTACTGAGGACTCACCGCCGTGAATCTTTCCATGCCACATGCACATTTGTAAGAAAGCAGCAATCTCTAGCACGCATTCCTAAGATCAGACTCAATGATCACACAAGTAATGTGCACCCAGATCAGAAAAAAAAATAAAAAAATAAATGAAGTTTTCTAGCTTCCTAGCACACTTCTGACTCCATGGACACTCCATGGTGCAGCAACCAGGGCCAGCATCTAGGAAAAATGAGCCGTGCTGTTGCGGGAACCCTCCACTTACAGAGGTGAAGCCCATCCCAGCCACTGCTGTGCCAAATGGGGACTAAGCTCACTGAAACACTGAGCCTTACCAAGTTCAAACACTAACTCTGATCCAGGAATGTGCAAAATTAGGCGCGAAGGAAAGCAGGAGGGCACTGGCATTCTTGTGGATTACCACCACCCGTCCAGAAACACAGCTGGATTTTCAAACCTAGCAGAAATATTCAGGAAATCTGACTTTTGGTGGCACTGGTGCTCCTTTGTTGCACGGAGAACAGCAGTGACACAATAAGGCTGAGGTTGATAAAAGAAAGATGAGACTCTGGGTTCGTGCAAGGCAAGACCCTTTCAGGGGAAGCCACCACTCCATCTGCCACTCCTGCGAAGAAAAGCCAGCAGTTATTAGGAGAAGCAAGAAAGAGATCAATGGAAGAGACAATTCAAGGGTCTGGCAGCAATTCAACAGGAAGATTTATTGGTCGTGTTTTGTGAGTAAAGGCAGAGGATGTCCTCATCTCTCAGCACTGGCCCCTATGTACAAGTAAAGACTTAAGGATCACACAAAAGGAAGAGGAGAAACAAACAGCAGCTGTGAAGACAGGAGGAGATGGTGTGGGAAAGAGAAATCATCCTCAGGGAGGACATCTTCTTGTCGGGGATGTAAATTGAAGGCTGGCCTTTACTTCTGCCCCATGCCCGCTCACTTCCTTAGCCAGAAAGAAGTTGGTGCTGGGGAATTGAGGAGAAGGTGGGCTCAGCAGCACGGGGCAGTCCTGGGACCAGCTCACTGGATTTGAACATTGGCAGTAGTGGTCTGGATCTACAAAGGAATTAAAAAGCCTAAACTACAGTGAAGCAAGGCTCTTAAACATAAAAAAAAGTGATCGCAAGCTGATTGCAGGCCAACCTTTCTTCCCACCTTCTCCCTGGGCCTCAGCCTTCCGTCTACACAACAGGACAACTTTGCCTTCATTTGAAGACTGAAACATTAAATTTATAAAAGGCTGAGTTCAGAAAAGGGTAAAGCTAATCCCATTCTAAGACACTCAGAGAAGAGATTTAAATCCCACTGGCTTCATTGGGTTAGCAGCATTTAGCTGTATCGGCCCCAAGCTGGTGGCAGGGACAATAAGCAAACCTGTGACAGATAGGCAGGTGGAGGGGACACGTACCAGCATATGCATGAATTCGCTACAGAAGGCTTTGAAAGGCAACAAGAGAATTAAAAAATGGGAGAAAGCTTTCTAGTTAATTGAAGATTAAGAAGAAGTAGAAATGGAAAGTGTAACACAGCTGAAGGTATGAGAGGTTCACAGCAGAAGGAAGGAGATTACTTAATATTCTTACAAAATAAAATTAATTCCTTTTAATCTTTTTATACACATTGTAAACAAGATCTCTCTATCCCATGAAAATTACCTTCTAAAGACTGGGTAAATACATTAACTAATCCTAAAATCCCAGAAATCCCAGTTTAATTTTTTCTTTTTTTGAAGAAAACAAAAGCCAAGCAGGGAAGAGCTCTGTAAACAGTTTTGACCTTCAGAGAGCCTGACACTCCTCTTATTTATTCCAAAAATGAAATGCTGCTAAGGGAAGAAAAAAAAAAAAAAAAAAAAGGTCATTTAAATGGAAATGGCTGCACCTCATTTGCAGTAAGCAAGAGAATGAACCCTAAACATTTGCAATATTACAGAAAACCCACAGAGCAGATAACTGGTACCAGCAGCAAGAAGTGAGGTGGAAGATAAAACTCTTCCTTCTCTTTTGGGGAAAACGCTTTTAAAACCAGCCTAGAACAATCCAACAAGACATGGCAAAGGAAATAATTTTGACGGCGGCTCCGAGTTTACTACAGACAATTACTTAATTGCTACTATTCATGTTTCTGTCTGCAAAATATCGTAATTCCTGTTGCTACAAAGCAGACCCACACTTGTGCCCTGGGTAAAGCAGCAGCACCCCGTGCCATCTGGCTGCAGACCCAGAGGGTGCTCGTATGCACATTTTGGGGGTGCTGTGTGCACAATTCACAGGTGCTCTATGCAAATTTGGGGTGGACCCAGCCACCCTCAGGGCCCAGCAGTGTCACAGCTTGAGCCCCCTGGCTGGGGACGCACAGCACAGCCCAACCCCATGCTGCTCCCAACCACGGCCACAACACAGCCCTCTGAATTGTCTCATTTTACTTTCATGGAGTGTTTCTTCAGAGCGGAATATCCCAATGAATAATAGAAATACATTATACTCTTTCTTTGTAAATGTAATCAAGCATTTGAAGGGAGAGTTAAAACATGGCCATGCAGTGTAGTAATCTAAAGCTGCTCAGCCACACTGTGTGTAGGAAAGTAGAAAGGGAAATTAATAGCCATTAAGAAGTTTTATAGTTTTGGTTCCCACTGTCTGCAGTGGGGAAAATGAAAATCAAGACAGCAAAATGTGAGATTTAAAAATACAGGCAATATCATAATGCAAAAAAAAAATACTTAGGATAATACAAGGGACATAGTGTATGTTTCACTTTGGTCTAAACATGCAAGATAGTCTGTGAAATGAGCAGGAATGTTACTTATAGCCCAAATAATTCCTATTCCACCCTAACAACAAAATCAGAGTCCCATCACGTTCAGCGATACACAAATCTAAATTAACACCATAACATAAATGCTCATTCCTCTTGGAGCTGCTTCATGAGAGCAGAGCTTTCAGTCCGCTACTTACTGTCCAGCTCCCATTCAAGAGAGAAGCCATCTAAATAAATAGCTAGACGTGAAAACGTTGATGTGTCCCAGGGCGAGCAGCTCCGCAGGCAAATCGCAGGGAGGTTACGGGATGCAGACGTTGCTGATGATGAGAAACATGGTCTGGAGGATTTCGAATTGAAGTTTCAGGACAATAAAACTCAGATTCAGCAGCTGCTGCTGTGGTATAACAACTGGCAAGACGGTCCTTTTTTTTTCTATTTTTTCTTCTTCTGTGATACTGTACATTTTGCTGCCATGACAACTGAACATTTTTTGCCCATCTGTATGGTGACAGAGTAGATATATACATCTGTTCATGAATCTTGTTTTTAAAAGACAGATAATATTTTCCCAACTTTTGTATGTTTTTAAACGTCTCTTCGGAATGAAGCAGAATATTGCAGCTTCTCAAAAACAGTGGTCCATAAATCACACTGCCCAGGCAGTGCATTGCCCAGGAGACACTCCAGCATCACTCATCGCCACCACAAATGAAAAAGTCGAACAGAGGCTGGTGACAAGGACCAGGAAACATTACCCTGAGCACACATCCCCTATCCTTGCTGCCTTTGCCTATCACCATTAGCAATATAACTACTGGCTGATTAGAAACACAAAGCCATTTTCACAGAAAAAAAAACCCACACAATATATGAATGATTAGGGACAGGGAAAGGTATTTTACTGCTGTGTAGTTTAATAATTCTTTACAATATTTGTAAGGTCTTCCATCCCAAGGCTTCCACATCTCTAGAACACATAATTCAATAAATAAATTAACTTCAGTGACATCGAGCGACTCAACCAAGGCTGTAGCATCAATAATCTTTGTGTTTGCCTTGTCCCTAGGCACTTATATTAAATCAAAACTCCTTTTTTGCACTACCAAGTCCCACAGCCAGGCCAGGTTGTGAGACTGGGACATGAGCTTATTTCCAACCATATAAGCAACAGATCCTTGAAATCTTTTTAAAAAAATGTCCAGCCCTGTGCTGTAAGTACAACTTAGTGAAAAATTGGGGGGGGGGGGGGGGGGGGGGGGATAATTCTGGAGTTAAAAGCACTGCAACCTGGAAATAACAGTTTTGATGAAGAATACCTTGAAATTTAGATTGACCAGGAAAAGAAAAACTAAAATGAAACAAAAAGCAAAACAAAACAAAACAAAAATCCAACAAAGCAAACAAACAAATAAAAAAATCCAACAAAACCAGAGAAGGGCAAGCATCGCATGTAAGAAAGGAGTAAGAAAGGAGTAGTTTGCAGATCTGACCACAGAGCTCAGACTTGACATCTCTGCACTGGTTCCCACTCCCCATGTGACAGAAGTCGATACCTTTATCAAAACAGAGCCCCCTCCAGAAGGGAATAGCAGAGCTGTTCCTTAAAAGAACTTCTACAGTAGTTCTATGTGGTCTTCTAATGCCACATAACATAGAAGAAGTTTTGGCAAGGTCCTGAAACTACGTTAGACTTGTCACTTCAGCACATTTTCAAGCCAAACCATCCCGTGCTGCAGGCACCACTAATCTGCTCCCCTTTCTTCTGCGTGCTGCCCTCACATCGCCTGGCCCGAAGCCCAGCCACGGGACTGAGCTGCTCAGATGAATTCCTGTCACCTCTCTGGTGAGCCTTAAGCTGTATTTAAAACAAGGACACAGCGGCAGGGTTCTTTATTGACACGGCAATTACTAGAAGAAAGCAACACCTAAGGTTAGCTGGTAGCTGCCGAAACTATTTATTAATGTAAATCAAGAGAGAAATGGAGCTCCGGGCGTGCGTCGCCCTCACCTACAGCCATCCCGCTGTGCTCTGCTCACGCTGCACACTTCAGAGCACAGCACAGGGCAGAGGCAGCACTTTTGGGGGCTTGGTTTCCATCCCATGGGGTCTGGAAATGCATTTGGGGTGGTGGCGAGCGGCCACAGAAGCCTCCATGTCCCTCCACAATCTGGGACAGAACCCACCACAAAACCTCCCCTTCTGATTAGCAGTGGAGCCTGATCACACTCCATAATTAATTTACCATACCCCAAGTCCTCATTAACTAATTTACCCTATCACAGAAAGTGCTGTCTGCCCCGTAACACCCAAGCAGCAAGAGAAGCACAGTCAATGAACAGCAGCGAGGGTTTGTTTGTCTCACTTGATACTGAAATTAATTTTCCATTTTGTTTTTGCCGTGCATTGCATCGAGACATGTTTCAGGGTATCATTCACCCCCAGAAGGCTGAAAGGAAAGATTGGGCAGCCTGGCTGTGGCTGTTGGGTACGCCCAGTGCAGTCAATGCAACATTTTTACAGTTAATTATTTGGAATAAATGTACTAGCTTAAATAGATCACCGAGACGCTATAGTTTTCCTTGGAGATTAGAATGGAAAAGACGTGAATCCTGAAGGGGGTTGTGCTCTAACACCCTCCAACTTCAAATACCAAGTGACTGCATTTACGCATGGCCGCTGCAATGCATTTTGATATGTGTTTCCATCAAAATCATTCATAGCATTTTAAAGCCATTAATCATGCGAGCATCACAACTGGCACAAAAATGCCTTTGACAATGTGATGATCATTAGGCTTATTGTACAGACAGGTAAAGCGAGGCATGAAAAGGTTAGTCACGCTGCCAGAGGGATTTTGTATCTCTGTAACATACAGTAAGCAGCTTTACCCATCCGATAGCTGTTCTTGCTTGTGATACCAGCTCAAAGCTCAGGGGCCCATGCCATAAACACCACTTAGCAAACAACCATCCTATTCAGCTTAAAACACTAATCTCCATTTTAGCACACATCCTTCTTGCTCTGTCACAGCTGCTCCTTCCACGCCAAAGCCTGGACAAGGCAGCAGCTGATATGTTTGATGAGGGAACCGACCCTCTCACTTTTCTCTCCAAAAGATGAGGTCTTCCCTGATTGCTTTCTTGAAGGGGCTCAGCAAGCGGCTCACGAAACAGCAGAGCCCTGCAGGGAGGTGGCAGGAAGCAGGAGTCAGGATCGTGCCTTTATCATGGTCAGAACAGATACGTGCCAGGTTGAAGGGAGCTGGGAATCACAGCCTTATTTTATTGCAAAGACGGGATTCTGCAACAGTGATTCAACTTAATCCAGAACAAGCTGCTTGCTCTGTCTGGATGTGGCCTTCGGGGACCACGCTGCGGAAGACAGCATCTTCCTGGAACAAGCTGACCCGAGGAAAGGGATCACAGCTCCTCTGGCAGAAGTTCCCAATCCCTCCAGGGACTTTCCAGGACAGCCTAAACCCTCTTGACAAGGTGGACTGGATTATAACTGGCAGTACAAAGCAGCACGGCTTCCCTTGCTCTGACCACACGGTTAATTCTGACCACGTTCAATGTCTAGACAGAGCTTCTAACCAGTATCAGAGGAGTTTTAATTTGTGGGTATGGACAAAGAGAAACAGATTTTCTGAGAATTAGATGGATTTTATCTTTGCCAGTGACAGATTAATGTTCATTATGAAAGACTAAGCAATTAAGGGAAATCCCCATGAAATAGCTGAAACATATGCAAAAAGTTTCCAACACTGGTGTGTTTACATGAAGGCAACAAAAACCCTTCTGTGCTCTTAACAATATAACAGTACAGCACTTGGCATTTCAGGAGTGACTACAGCCTGCGACCTCTACCAGTAGAAGGCTTTTTTACTTCCAGCATCAACAAATTAAAACTTCATGATTTGCAATTCAGATCTTGCCTTCCATGTTCAGAAGGAAGCAGCAATGATTTTGACAATAAATAGAGGGGGAACAAACTCCAGAATCAGACGTCCTAAATTCATTAGGTCACATTTATTAAACAGATTTTGCCATTTACCCCTTGGACAGCACAGCTAAATGCCAGTCCTCTTCCTTCCTCTCCAAATGTCACTGTGGGCGCACGCTTCCTTTCTGATTATTTTCCCTTTCTGTAGAAGGATGCTGTGCACCTCAGAAGCTGCTTGCTGCCCACACTGAGCCACACACTGCTGAAATGAAGATATCTTGTTAAAGGCAGAGCCACACCAGGATGCAAAGGAGCTGCACGCTCGTAAAAAGCACTCGATCTCATTAGCAAATGGCTGGTGTAACCGCTCATCACAGAGATGAGGACACATCATCAATTTGCTCTGCGTGTAGGTACCGAAGGCGCAGAACGCACTTCTCCGTCCCTGGTGCTGCAGGAAGAGAAATAACACATTAAAAGTTTGTGAGGCTTCTAATGGAAGCCCTATCGGTATTTCGCGTGGGATGAATTTGCCATCCAGCAGCTCTACAAAGGGTTTCCTTGACTGGGAAGATGAGGCGGGTGTCTCTGAAGAGCAGCGATGAGCTGACCGCCGCTGGGAAAGGTTAAAGCGAGAGACATGGCCATGGCTCCAGGAAGGAGCCCACAGACACTCACTGCACTGAGTGCCTGCCAGAAGCATCGGCCCCAAAGCCCGGCCCCAAAGCCCAGCTGAGGTCTCACCCAGAGCCCCTGAGGCTGCCAGCAGCTCTGAGAGCCTGGGGGGCTCCTGCCATCCCCTGACCAGGGCTAGCTACTGGTGCTTGTGGTTACCAGTGCTCTCCCCCAGTGCAAAATATAGGCTTATAGTCCCAGAGGAAGCTGCGTTAATCACTGACTTGGACTGCGATCTGTTATCACCTAAGAGTTACTGCCTAATGATAATTAGGCGAGGTTAACATAAAAAACCCTCAGATAGCCAATGAAAAGTAGCACAGCACAACACGGTTCTTCCTTACACAGCATCTCAAGAAGAAATAATACCAGATGATCTGGAAGGTCTCTTCCAACCTTAATGATTCTATGATGCTAACAAAATCTGGTCCTCTTAAAACCAGCTCCAAGATCCTGTGTAGCAGAAGATGGGTGGTCTTGTATAGAGAGACATACTGCAGTCAGAAGAATCCATCCCACTGTATGTTCTGGCCAAGTATAGGTTCGTAACAAAGATGTTGAACACCTGAAGTTCCAGCTGTTTTTAATGAATTTCTACATTGTCCCGCTTCCCCCTCAAAAAAATCAAACTATTAACTTATCTACACCTCTCACACCCTATCACTAAAATGGGAAACTACACAAACATCACACATCAAAGAGCTTCCTTCATTAAAATGTGAAAAATAATTTGTGTACTTTAGATGAAAGGTATTTGGGGACTGTGAAGTATCCTTGCAAATTTAATTAAATCCCATAGTTATTCATAAAAAATAAAGCTTTTTGGGAAAAAAAAAAAAAAAAGTTATTAAAATTTTAACTGATTCACAGTTAGGATTTTTTTTTTCATTTTGCAAAATGTCACCTTATAAAGTGAGCCAGTGGTGAGAAGCAAAACTATTTTTAATGAGCTGTGTGTGAAGTTACATTTCCAGGACATGAATCTTCAGTAAAACTTTCAAATGAAATAGGAGGAAAAATCCCCAAATAAACAGGCATACCATTCATTATGGGCTGCAATGATCTACAAGTCAGAAACGAATCTGCTAATGTACATTTCGACAAAACTGAAAAACCAAATGCTTCAATAGCGAAAAAAAAGAAAAGGACCAACCTAGCCCTCACATTGTGGAAACAGATGGCTATTTAAAACCACATACATTCAGATTACTCTCAGGCCAAAGTAAACACTTCTTAATAATTGGTCCTCACATTACTTAGAGCAGTTAGGTTGAAAGTTGTTCCTTACAGTCGCTAGGATGATTATCCATCAGCGTTGGTCACATGGCACACAGGGCACAGGCACCCACGTTTCGCTCTGGACAGAGGTTGTGTTTCTGCCTCTAACACAACCCAGAAAAAACTCCTGTTAGTTCACCCTTGTGTCTCCCCACCCCACTGAGCCCAGCACCCAGATCCTTTTGGGTAAGTGACCCCTGCATGGTCCTCGCTACAAATCCCTGTCCCTTGTATTGCTTGTTGCAACCTCCTCGTCAGCATCCACCTCTTGTGCTGGGCCCCACTCCTGCCATCTCAGCACAGTGAGCACGAGGAGTCCCATCCTTTGTGCTCGTTATCTTCTGAAGGGGAAGCTCAAGTTGGTAACTCAAAACTGGTATTTTTGCTGGAATAATCAGCCACCCAGCTCAGTCCAGATGCAGATCTCTGAAGCTCTGTAGCCTGGAGCTGCATACATCTCAAGTCTGTCATTTCAGGGAACTGTCAATCATACCTGTAAAATGATAACATTTTGCTCAACTATCAGTGAAAATACCATCAAAGTAACCGAAAAGCATCTTCCAAGAGAAGAAACTCCAGGGCACCTCTCTTGTGAGGTGGGTTTCTGGTCATCACCTCTAAACAGGAGGGAACAGCTGCAAAGCTGAGGCATAGCTAGCTGTGACAAAGTTTGGCTGCTACCTTCAGATCACGGCACAGACACTCAGGAGCAAACACCACCTGCAGTTGAACGGGGTGGGTCAGATGAGCTCTGCAGCCTGTGTCTGTCCCCCAGTCACGTAGACAGGATAGGCTGGAGGCTCCCACAGTCCTGTGTGCCCCCATGCTCATTTTCTTTCCACTCTTCGGAGTAGAATGGTGAAGGGAACACAGGGGGATCTGTATTGGGTTTACACGGCAAGGTTTGGTAGCAGGAGGGCTGCAGAGGTGGCTTCTGTGAGCAGCACCCAGCAGCTGCCCCATGTCAGATCAGAGCCAGCTCCAGACAGCTCCAAAAGGGACCCACTGCTGGCCAGAGCCGAGCCATGAGAGATGCTGGGTGGGCCTCTGGGAGAGCAGATTGAAGGAAGGGGAAATCTGCTGTGCTACAGCAACTGGGAGAGAGGGGTGAGAGCTGAGAGAGAAGCAGCCCTGCAGCCCCCAAGGGGAGTGCAGCAGGAGGGCAGGAGGTGCTCCAGGCACGCAGCACAAGTTCCCCTGCAGCCCATGGAGAGGCCCCTGGTGGAGCAGGCTGTCCCCCTGCAGCCCACGGGTCCCACATGGAGCAGATCTCCAATAGTTTCTCACTGCTC
This sequence comes from Aythya fuligula, assembly GCF_009819795.1. NCBI lineage: Eukaryota > Metazoa > Chordata > Aves > Anseriformes > Anatidae > Aythya > Aythya fuligula. The sequence goes on from NC_045559.1 coordinate 196,751,980, forward strand.
TAGCTTGTTACTAATAGGTAATAAATTTCGTTAATGTCCCTATGCTGAGTCTCCTTTGCCCGTGATGTTAACTGTTGAGTGATGTCCCTGTCCTTATCTCAACCCTCTAGCCCTTTTCATCATATTTTTTCCCCCTTTGAGGAGAGGAGGGGGAGTGAGAGGGTGGTTGTGGTGGAGTTCAGCTGCCCAGCTGGGTAAAACCACCACATTACCCAGGACAGCCCTGCATCTGCACACACCTCCTACTCCCACAGTTCAGCACAGAAGGGCTTGTTAAAGCCAAGAGCACCCACCTAAGACAGGCCCAGTCTGACTCCCTCAGCTTTCACCACCTCCTCAAGACTCACCTCACCTTAGCTGAGCTACATGTTCATGTCCAACCTAACTTAGATATTTAAGCAGGTGAGCAAAGGCCAGTGAGATGAGCACCACCTCATGTTATGTGGCTGACTTCACCTCCATGTCACCTACACACATGCCTGGAAGACCAGGAGCTGCAACCTGCAGACCATGCAGCTGCCACCCCGTGCTGCTGCCCTGTTCTCTGCAAAACACTGGGGGCATGGAGCCTGCAGGAGTGTCCTGAAAGCAGACACAGAAAAAGATGTGACAATCTGCTAACTGCATGTGAACATGCCTGGCAGTTTTTATTAGGTGTGGATAAAATGATCGGGTCAATGCCAATGGACAAGTCAAGTTTGAGAAACACAAAAATGCATGGGCTCAAACGCCTAATGCAAACCAACTGCAGTGAAAACTCCCCACCCACATGCACAGAGTTTGGCTTTCCCTCAGTTATTTCTTACTGGCAACACTTCAATGCTAATAAGACACCATAAGTGTATAAAATGTAATAAAGATGTTTACATTAAACAGCAGACTACAGATTAAAATAATCTGTTCCATGAGCTATAGAAGCTCATCTCTGAACATCTATTTTCAGGTAAGCCTGTATGTAAAAACAGAAAAATATCTGATAGTAGGAGTTGGCTTTTTTGTTTCTTTTTCTTTTTCTTTTTCTTTTCACCTTGCTGACAAAGACCTAACAAGTTCCAAGACTTGAGTGATGAAATTAGCCAAGCTCAGCCTTGAAGTATGACACAATTTTTAAGCAGTGAGAGCAATGAAAAATTTGGAAGAGCTTTCCAAGAAAGTGCCCAATTCACCATCACTTACGGTCCTTGAACAGAGAACAGCTTTGTACATAGCATGCTTTAAGCCAGCTTCCAAGTTAAATCCTGGAGCCTGCACATATACTGTAGTAGGGTGAGAGATATATGTACTTGTATTTTTAATTGCTCCAGTGTTACCACCTGTCTGTGCTCCAAACTAGTCCCAAAAATTCCTGACCAACTCTGTCCAGTTTTATTGCTCCCTAAAAAGTCACATAACCCGCTGCAAGGGTCAGGTTGGAGGATACATCCTCAGTATTACTGGCCACTAGAGAATCCTCTTTCTTGGACTTGTTTCAGGAAAGGATCAGGCAGTGCAGCAAAGTGGTTCCATGTAATCTTACACACTGCTGCAACATCCATCTTCCTTCTCCTCTGCACATCCCAGGAGGACAGGACTGCTTGCATTGCCCTCAACATGCTCATCAGCTTGCAGTTTTGCATTAAAAACATCACTTCCCATGCCTACAGGCTTCCGCTTGTGCCTTGGAAGTGATAAAATGGATTTTTCCTATCAGGTGTTCAGCTGAACTGCTCAATTACCACAAATCGCTCATAAGGGAAGGTAGATCATGGTCTGAGGTGATCCCAGGATAAAGCTGGTGCTCAGACATTCAGACTGAATGGCAAATGCTGGAAGTAAATTTTCCCTCAGTCCAACTGGGGCTACTGAGTGGCTTGGTCCCATGGCTGACTCTTGGGTATGAGCTTGACGCAGGAGCACCTGGTTGTAATTTAATGGACTGTGATGCACAGGATAATGCAGGAGTCACTTCTGGATTGAAATACTAGGGGACAGAATAACAGAACACAGCAATGTAAAATAGTCTTGAAAACAAATCTCAGGAATGATAAAGGTGACAGCTAGGAGGAAATACAAACAGTGTATTTCTTTATTAAATAAATTAAGAGATTGAAAAGAAATGTCCTATCATCAGGAGCCTCCTGAATAACAAAGGAGGTTCTCTAAACATTTTTCAAAGAAGGGACAACACGCAAATAACAGCTAACTATAAAAATTGTACATCATGAGCTGTTTTATGCAGTACAAAGCCAAGAGAGTTGAACAGCTTGAATGGAACAATTCTGCATGGCTGGTCTCACTTAGGAAACTTTCAAAATATGTCAGAATGATATTAAGGACTCTTTAAAGTAAATATTTTTGTAAGCTGATGCATTGTTTTAGGGTTCGTGTTATTAAATAAAATCTTAACAAATTCATTCCAGTGAAACCAAGACAGGCCTTGTTTCTTTACTAATTTACAGCTACGAATTATAAATACACGGACACGGAATTTATCAAAAAAACTTGTTTCTCCACCACAACTAATTTTAAAGAAAAAGAAAAATGCGAACAATTACTTTCCCAAAATTGGAAATCATAAATGAAGGAAAGATTGCCCTATTAAAAGCTGCCAGAGATAACACAGAGTAATGATAACACGTTACGGCAGACTCCAAAATAGCTGTTCCCAGGAATGCTTTATTCATGCCTGACACAGATAGAGGGTGACAGATCAGAGTTTGGCCAGAGCTGAGCTGCGTGATCCATCTGGCGTGCTCCGCCCCAGAGGGGACCACGCAGGAGAGCCGTCGTGGCCAGGCTGAGCGCCAGCAGCTTGGTCCTGGGTGACCCCTGAGAGCATCCTCCTCTCCCGAGGCAGCACCCACCAACACCACTGGCACTGCTCTGGTGTCTGGCCTGAGGTTACTCTGAAAACTTTGTTTTTGGAAGCCTAGGCTACTTAAACGGCTCAGAACTACTTGCTCTGGGCAATGAAATTTTCCTACTCTCACCAAGAAAATGAATGATGTCTGTAACACTCACTCCTCAAAACTCTGCAGTGAATTCAAGTCTATGGTGAGTCTTCACAGATTTATCCACTAGCTCTTACATACTTTCATAAAATTAAACAAGCAGGGGGAGGAAAAAAAAAACAGCACATTTCACAAAGCATTTTCATTTTTACTTGATGTTGTTTCAAGGAAGCGCTAGTAATGGTCTCACATAAATGTTTATCAGACCACTCAAATTGTAATAAATGAAAGTATCCTTCAACTTGCATACACAATAACCAAAAACTATTTTAGAAGACAGCAACAAGATGCAAGGAATCTGAAGCAATAAATTTATTCCCTTCTGCCAGACAGTTTTAACGGTGCGAGCAGGTCTGTTTTATTATAAACTGTATCTTCTGGTGTTTCTTGTTTCCATTATTAGTCATTTGAAGCCATTATTAGGGCTTTCCAACACCAACTGGCTTCTTTTTCAACTCCCAGCAACAGTCTGTCAGTAATTTCAATCACTCCTGAGGCACCTTAAAAGGTCTCAGAACAGAACATCAGACCGCTGTACTTGGCACCGTAAATCAATCCATGGACTTTGTAATAATTTGAAATCCACCTCCACTTAACATGGTCTTTAAGATTTCAGTGCTGTGAAAGACAGGCTTGGCTTATTCATTTGAATTGTTCAGGGCTGAAAACACCTAAAGATAACAAGTTATCAGGGTCATCTCCAGCTTGTGTTCTTATTAGAGGGGCTCTGCAGGGGTGGAAATCTGTGCCATCTAATGCCAAAATTTAAACTCTCAACAAAAATCAAGGGACTCAAACTCCAGAATAACCTCAGAAAAGGAGGCTAGTAGGTTTTGAGTGTTAAGTCCACACTTCTGGGCTTTGCAAGAACATCAAAGATCCCATAAGCATTTCGCTAACAGCACTATTGTGTCTCCATATTCTATTTCAGTGCAACTTAAGATGTTTTGATGCTTTTGTGAGAAGCTGCAAAAGACTGACTGCTTCAGCTTTTCCACCTATGCAGTGGGGTTAGTCATTCTTTGCATCCTGGGGCACCATCACAACAACTCCTGTCAAGCCTGTAGAAGTGTCTGCAGCAGCAGATGCTGAGTGTGTCTAGTCTCTGCTCCTCCAGAACTCAGTTCATTCCCCTTCTATTAGCAGTACATCCACGGGTAAAGTTGGGGTAAATATAGAAACACTTCTAGTGCCAGGCTGTTACATCAACTGCTCAAAGAGTAGAAACACATGCCAGACTGAAAAGTGGAGCTGGAGTCAAAAACACTGCTGTTTGGTGAAACCACAAATCATGAAAAAATGAGAAGGAAGACGTCAGCATTTAGGCTAGAACTGATCTCATCTAAGTCAACCTTTTGAGAAGTCAGGAGATCTCACTAGCTGTCGAAGTTCCTGTTGCAGCCAGCACAGCAGCACAGCTGGATGGCAATTAGTCACCCAAGGTAGGTGGTATCATACATGTATGGCCATGTGCGCTTGCTGGAGTCACCACAAGCTCCTGAGACAGCAAAAATACACCACTTTTGCTGTGGTATCAGCACTGCAACCATGTATACACCAGAGCGGAGAAAATCCAGGATTTTAAGTGAGTAAGGGACTTCTGACAGAGACCACTTCCAAAAGACCAGTTGTATCTGTTAGAGCTCTTGCTAGGATGAAAACTCAGAGCATGCTGCCATCCCCCTAAAAACTGTTTATTTTATATTCCAACACTCTAGAAATAAAGACAGTTTTTACACAACTCTTTTCTAAAGAACTGCAATTAGCAGACTGGTGAGGAGCATGGAGAAATACACCAGGTGACGAGGGGTACTAGAGATGAAGAAATGTCTCCATCTTCTCCATAGCCCAAAAGCTGCATAAGGGGAAGCTTACCACCCATTTCAGCAAGTGAGATCAAAGCATCGGAGTTTAATGTCTTTCTGTAGATGGAAAAGAGGGTGGGATGCTCCTGTCCAGTGCATTTTCAGAGCACGACTAATCTAATTTATTTTTTACTACAGTGTAATATGAATAATTTCTCCATCAACTGTTTTTCTCTGTCAATTATAAGGAAATCCTGCAGTGACTACCTCTGACTGTGCATGAGCACATTTCATCATGTAGATTACATCTCAGGAGTCCAGAGAAAGGGAGAGATGTAAAGAAAAGTGGTTCTGAATGGAAGACAGAAGGAAAAAGAGAATCCATAAATGGCAAAATCACGTTACATCTCTCAGTGCGGGGTTCTTAAATGGCAAGCTTGTGACATTTATACCAGCAGTCAATAAACAGACCAATGAAGAAAGAAAATCAATGAGTTTGAACTGCACACATAGGCTGGTGACAAACTGAATGTCCATTGAGGCAGGCATCAACAAACAGAGTTCTCAATTTAAAAAAATAACCACTTTTTTCCTTCTAGAAAAGTCTTAAACCAGTTGTTTGTTTGTCCGTTAATGGTTGTTTGGTTCTTTGTTTGTTTGTTTTTTTAGGGGGTGTTGTTTTTATGCCAAGAATCATGAGTTGTGTTGTAAACCCAAGAAACATCTAGTGTGATGGCTAAGGTGCTAGTGTGAAAGTAGGGATGGAGTTGGAGGAGGTCTGAATCTACTGCCTTCTACAGCAGGAGAGTTTCTATTGATTTAGAGATTTGCACTGGCTTCATCTCCTGGTAAGAGAAGTTACAGTAAACCCAGAGAAACAAATTAAGTAGTAATTCAAGAGGCTGTGGGACCAAATATATGTAAAATTCAACTTCATCAAATACTTCTAGCTGGCAAGTGCTCACTATGCTTCTGGTTACTACCATCTGTGAACTGGAGTACCTAACAGTGAATGCTGCCATGCAACGTCAATCCTCAACAGTGGTCCTCCATGACACAAAACAAAGGGACACACTGCAGGAAGAAAATCCCCAGCCCAACCCTACGACTCATCTCATATCAAAAATGGCAACAGCATCAAGATTTGCACATATACCCTTTGCAGAGAGATCCACCTTGGCCAATATGGAGAGACTCCAGGCCTGCAGACCACACAGACCACTGCTCAGACCTGAATGCAGAGGACCTGTTGTGGCACCTGCACCAGCAGTCAGCTCAAGCTCTGGAGAATTAGATGCACCTACATGCATCTGTATGTACCTGTAAAGGAATGAGAACAATGCCAAGAAGCACGTGGCAGCAGGGCACAGTGAGCATGCACTATGCAGGTCAGATCCTCCTTGGGTATCTCCATACCCTCTTCCCCTCCTCAGTACAGACGTGCCCCAAGGAGCACAGGCACAGCTCACTCAGCACACGGGGTGACACCATTACGATTGAATATTGTGAAAGAACAAAAATAATGCACCCAAGCAGAAATATGCTGAAAGCACAGACTTGCTTGGAGTCCAGCCTGCTCACATCAGGATGAATTTGGCCCAGTTTATATCCTAATGATTATAATGGATACTGCAGTCTTCTTTTCATTAAGGCAGCAGCCAAAAATATTGATTTGTTGTACTTCATGCTCCTGCTTACCTTCACAAATTTCGTGAGAGACGGCGTATAAGCCAATAGAGTCGGTCAGTTTAAAAGTGACAAATTAACTGCACTGAAAGTAAATAAACAGCCATCTCTTTGTAAATTAATTCAATATGCGACTTGAGCTCTTTTCTACAGCTAGATAGCTGATTCATCATTCAGCAGTGTTTAAGTTGCCACCAGTTCAATAGCAGACTATTAATGTTTTGTCCTATTTGACACAGCAGGTCAAATTTGGCACTCAAGTTACAACAGCACAACAACAGTGGGGTAATACCTGAACCCCAAATCCTGCTCTCCATGCATCCCTGGCCCAGTTGTGCACCCAAGCGTTCTTCAAGTTGGTTTTGAGATGACTTAAGATGTATCAAACAGCTGGGGAAAATATACAAGAAGAATCTAAAGATATCTTGAACTACTGGATTATGAAATATCTCCTGGAATGGCTTTGTGAGACAGCACGGGCAACAGGGTTGGCTCTTCAAAATACTCTTGAAAGAGCAAAAGACAAAGATATGCAACTTTTAAAACTCTGTTTTATTGTGGTGTGATTTTTTTTTCTTTTAATAACTTAGTTTCTTTCTAGAATTGAAATCAAGTACATTTAATGTGTAATATCAAGTATGACTCACACTCATCTCAGAACATGATCCATGTTTTTCTGAAGAGGGGCCCTAACTCGGTGCGAGCTATTACCCTTAATAGTCTAGACACACGGCAATAACTTAGGTTAATTTATTAATGAACAACACACATACTAATTTATCCTCCTGGAAGCTTGTTCCCTAACAATTCCTTTCAGTTCACTAAGTATTGAATCCCAAGATTTTCAGAACAAGGCTGAAGCATTTAGACCAAACTCCCATTGCTTCAAAAGGAACCCTTTTATCTGAAGTCCATGCTACTCAATAAAGTAGGCTAACATTTTTAAATGCCGGAGCTTAAAATTGAAAATCATGTTCAACCGCCTAAATAATGTTGCCCAAGTTCATTCAACTGCTATTAACACTGTAGGATATGTGAGTTCTTAACATTTCTAGAAATTTGAGTAGGTGCCCTCTTGACTTCTGACACTCAAGTTTAATGTTTCTCGACACAAGGTTTTGACTGTCATCTGTGCACAGCTGCAGCACAGAGACTACAACACAAATAGAATAAAAATATTTTCAACTGCTTATGTTCAGACGAGATCCACAGCATTTGTAATGTCGTCTGTTTTTCATAATGTTCAGTTTAGAAAGTTGACATTTGATTAAACAGTTTGAATTTGCCAAAACATACATTTTAATCTTATGCTTTAATACCACATTCTCAATTAAAAGCTTCAGAAAAAAAGACATACAAAGTCTGCTTAAACCACAGTAAGCCCACAGACCCAACATATTTAATATAATTTTTAAACTGTTGACTAATATTTTCTAATGTCTTCACTTCTTCTAGTACCACAGCTGCACCATTACTCCCAACAGCTATCAGACATATAAACAGCCAGATCATTAGCCGTGTTTTACTAGATAGCCTTTTATACTTGGTGTTTTCCACATTTTCCAACAGGGTGTGGTAAAAGTGAAGATTAACATCTTCAAAACCTTCACTCTGTTAATACTACTGCCACCAAGGAAAAGTCAGCACAGGCTGAGTGCATCTTTCCCTGTATTCGTACCCTTCACAAGCACGCCTACGCTGATGAAGACAGCATGCTACAAGAAAGCATATTATACAGAATGGCACATCATTCCAGATTGCTGACTCCCATGAAAAATTACTCCCAGCAACAAGGACAAGACCAAAAATAAGTTTTAGGATGAAATAATTCATATTTCCTGCCCCTCACTTCCTTCCATTGGGTTTAACACTGCATTCAAGGCCATGAGTGTTATGACTCTGTGGAGGTGACCTGAGTAATTTACAACGATCAACAGATAATACAGTGACTGCAAGAGAGTCATTACGCACCTATCACTGCTTCTTAAATGGAGTCATCACATAGCAGCTGAAAAGCCATGTGCATTATTTCACTCTCATGGAGTAATGAATGCAACCAGGTAATTAAATCATGTCATCACTGTGCCTGGAAAATCCTTATTTGTAATTTTATCTTGCCTGTTATGAAGAATCAAACTTCTTGTAATGTGCAGAAAATAATTATGCCTAGGTTTCTCTTTTGCAAGAACCTCCATGAAAGGCAAAGGAAATTAGAAATGAAACTCACCTGTTTCTTCATCTATGCTGAATCTCCCCAGCCCACTGCCGTCCCTGATGGAATACTGGATCTCTCCATCCCTTCCAGAGTCCTCGTCTCGAGCAACAACTTGCAAAACACTTGTACCAATACGCGAGTTTTCCTTTACAGATCCAATGACAGCAAAGTCAGGAAAATAGGGGGTATAGAGATTTTCGTTAACATCCACTACTTCAACTTCCACAAAAGAAACAGAAGAGAGAGAAACCGGGCGCCCCTTGTCCTTTGCGCGCACCGTCAGGTTGTAGAACTGCTGCTTCTCATAATCGAGCTCTTTGCTCAAGCGGATAGCACCGCTTGCTTTGTCTATCTCGAATCGCCCGTTGTAATCGTTCACCAGAGAGTAACGGACTTGACCTCCCAAGCCGAGATCTGGATCATGAGTTTCCAACCAAGCTATGACAGTGCCAACTGGCAGGTCCTCAAGGACCTTCACATTGTAGCTGGATGGTATAAAGGCTGGAGAACAATCATTGACATCGTCTAAGAAAACCTTCAGAGGCACAACAGAAAACTGCTGATGGCCACTGTCTGCTTTGTCCCTAGCCTCAATTTTTAGTGTGTAGTTTGCTTTTGTTTCCCGGTCTAGCTGATCGGCCACGTACACCACTCCCGTGGAACTGTTGATGGCAAATTGCTGGGTGTCCGTAAGCACCGAGTAAGCCACCTCCCCATTGGATCCTAGGTCTTTATCTCTGGCTTCTACTTGGATAATCTCTGTACCAAGACTTGTACTTTCTAAAATGTTAACTGAGTAACTGTCCTGTAAAAAAACAGGCTTGTTATCGTTTGCGTCCTCTACAGTGACAGTCAATAGTCTCCATGCAGATTTCTGTGGATTACCTAAATCATAAATTGTAATATTAAGGAGATAGAGCTCTGTTTTTTCACGGTCCAAGGGCATAAGAACTTTAAGTACCCCTGTTTCCATGTCAATGTTGAAACAACTATCTCCGTTACCATCAGAAATTGTATAGACTACTTTTCCATTAAAGCCTGAGTCTGCATCATAGGCTTTTATCCTTAGGATGGTGGCACCAACTGGCAGATCCTCTGAAACCATCACATCAGTAGGGAAGGTTTTGTCAAAATGTGGTGCCTGTCTGTTCACTGAATAAAAATCAAGAAAACCGTCTTCCAAATTCAGCTTCACATTTGCTTTTGCCTTTTTGAGCAATTTTTCTGCTAGCTTCTGAGCAACTCTAGTCTCTCTACAGCTAAAGGTCTTTGAAGACACTTTCCCATGAACTACCGAAATATTAACAAACATAGCATCAGCAAAGTTCTCTCCATCAGTGGCTGTTATCTTAAGGCCAAAATTGCTGTTCTTTATGCCAGAAGTAATTAGAGATTTTTTAAGTTGCAGGACACCAGAGTCAGGATTTAAATAAAAAATGCCAAGCTCATTTCCAGAGATTATTTTGTACTTTACAAGCTCTAACTCATCTATGTCTATAGCAGAAACAGCAGTAATGTGACCACCAACGGGAAAGTCAGATGAAATCACTCCCTGACATGCCACTTTTTCAAAGAGGGGCTTGTTATCGTTGACATTGCCAATGTATATGGTGACATTCACCTCGCTTTCATGGCGGTAAGGAGAACCCCAGTCAGAAGCCCTCACAATGAACCTGTAGCTTTCTGGTGAGGACTCAAAATCCAGTTCTTCAGATGTGCTGATGATACCTGTAAACTGGTTTATTATAAATGGTAGCGAGTTCAGACTGGCAATGCTGTATGTTATGTATCCATTTTCTCCCCTGTCTTTATCGACTGCTGAAACTGCCAAAACGCTATAGCCCACAGGGACACTTTCATTGACAAACGAGCTGTACGAAGGCTGCTGGAACTCCGGAGTGTGATCGTTGGCATCTTCTATCCTGACAGTAACCTGTGCTTTTAAATCACCACCTTTGTTTGTATATACTTCTAATTCGTAGAGGTCCTTCTCTATGATTTTCAAAGGACGAGCGGTAGTAATAAGGCCTGTGTTGGGATTGATCTTAAAATAATCAGCATCCTCACTAGGAGATAATCTATATTCCACACCCAGTGGCTCAGGCGTAAGCTTAATTACTGCAACCACCACACCTGGAGGTGAAAATTCATTGATCGAAACATCATAAGTTTCTTTTTCAAACTTTATGGGTATACTTTCTTTTTTGGGACTAGCAATGTGGACCAATTTGACCGCAGAAAATTTCTGAGGAGATCCTTTGTCCTTTGCTTGGAGAGTTAGGTTATAACCATACGGGAAACTGTCCCAGTCAATAGGCTTTCTTTCCTTTATTTTGTACTCATTCATCCATTTACCTTCTTTAGTCAGAAAGAACTGTTCTAGCGGATCTCCTGCCACAATTGAAACAGATTCAATTTCTCCATTGGCTCCTTCATCTAGGTCATCAATGTTAACAACTGCATAGGTAGGCTCCTTGTCTGATGGAAAGGGAATATGCGTTACTACATTTATCGTTGGAGCATGTTCATTTATACGTTCAATGTGAACATAAAGCTTGGCCGTACTGCTTACACCGTTGTTTCCATAAAGCTTCATCCCACGGTCCACAGCCAGAATCTCAAGGTCATATCTGTTTTTCTCATCATAGTTTAGCCGGCCACTTAAGGAGATAACACCACTCGTAGGATGTACTGAGAACAGATCAACTTTGTTTTTGAAATAATAATAAAATTCACCGTTGGACCCAATATCCGCATCTGTTGCGGTCACCTGTGCAATGCTAGTCCTTAAAGGAGTGCTTTCCGCTATTGTGACAGAGTATGTGGTTGGTGAAAACAAAGGTCTTAAGTCATTCATGTCCAAGACCTGGATGTTCACTTTTGTCCACGCTTCTAAGTCCTCACCTCTGACGGACCCTTTCACTATCAATAAATAGTTGTCCTGAATTTCTCTGTTTAATATAGCAGAATTCCCACCTTTAGTCCTTATTCTTAGGAAACAAAAGTCAGCAATGATGACTTCCTCTGCTTTAAAAAAGCCCTCATCGTCGCCAGATACTATCCTGTATTTGATATCCCAAGAAAGGTCGGCCAAGGTAATGCCCATTCTTGTTTGACTGTTGACATAGGTCCTGGCTGCCGAATTTTCGTACACGGTAGCATTGTAAGTGGAATGTGTGAAGTGAAAGCCAAGTGGTGCAGTTCCACGAACTACCTGGCAAAGGGAGGCCAGGAGCTTGACAATCAGAAGGGCAAGGCAAGACGGAGGTGGCCGTGTGCCTGACCAGAGGCCCATATTCACCTCCATCACATCTTTCTTTCACCCTGTGACAGAGAGAGAAAAAGTGAGATAGTTAATCAAGAGATAAAAAAGGTACTGGAAAAAGCATTATTTCAATATTACTTACTAAATTTGTACCTGAAAATAAAATATACAAAATAACTAGTTACTACATATTTAATAAAACAGAAAGGGAGAACACTACACACAAAAAAGCAATAGTTTTGCATTCTTTTTTTACATGTGATAACATATATACATAACCACACATATATACATATGTATACACACATGCTCATACTTTTTTAATATAAAAAAACGCTATGGTCCCAACCGCATCTGTATGTACATGTGCACAATACAAAATAATAATCACAGTAAAAAAAAAAAAAAAAAACACATTTGGGTAAAAAATATATGGATAATTCACACTGAAATTGTTATTTTTATTTAACAGTAGTTGCAACTAAGTCTAAACTTGTTCATTTTTAGAGCATATTGGAAGACTCCTTTTCAGTCCCAGCCTTTGGGGATGAGACAGGATTTTCATTATCTATGTAGCATTGTGATAGTCAAATTCCCGATAGTTATCAGGTTTAATATGGACAGTTAAGAAAGATCAGATGGTTAGTGAAATTTGAGCCACCAAGAAAAAGCAGTACATAAAAATCACCAGCCAACCATTACTGCAATTACAGGTGCCTACAGTAAAATCAAAATAAAGGTAGAATTATGGCTATTTAAATGCAATCACATACACATACCCAGATAGTGAGAACAGACAAAATACAATGAAGAAAATAAAACTACTCGATAAAGTTCTCATATAAAGAGTCAGGTTAGTAAATGTCACAGCTAAGATCAGACTTAACTCTGCCCTTTTATATGTACTACAATGCATCTGTAATTATGATCACTGCTATCCATCAAGTACATGTGGTAACACACAGTAAATAAGGACACAGATGAGCATTTTTGAACACTGATGAACACTGAACACATTCAGTAAATGCTCCATTATTTATTTATATCACTCCCATCTTAACCTAAGAAAGGTAAAGACCTTCTCCAGTCTGCTGCCTGTCCTGCTGCAGAACGACCATCCTGGCTAGCAAGAGCATGAAGACATTCTTAATTGGATAGAGTCAAATCCACCTTGCACCAAATTTCACTCCAGCAGCTCCAAGCAGAATCTGGCTACAAATAAAGCACGTGGCTCCATCGCCAGCAGTCTTAATCCACAGGTGGTTCCATTTCAGCCACCTCAAAGTAGCAAAAGCCCTTCCAGCGAGAGCCCTTCATTGATTGCAAAAGGCTCATTTTAAGTATTGAAATGCAATTAGTTAGCAGCCATTTGAGGAAGATATGGAGATCCTCCATACAGTCCCATTGTGCATTAGTCCCACTGCCTCACTTCATATATCTGAATTTCCAGGTTAAACGGAGACAGGGTTAGCGGAGCCACTGGCTTGAGACTGCTGGAGGGTGCTGCAGCAGCTGTGCGCCAGGCTGCTGCTGATTGCTTTCCACAGAAGGAATGGAAAGGAAAGGAGCCCGAGGAAACTAGTCAGATGCTTAAAGTGAGGCAGTGTGAAAAAGCTTCTTTGTTACAAAGTACGTTCACCACTACTCATGAAAATCTTAAAAATCAATTGTAAAAGGCAATTATTAAAAGACCCACCGCACACATACATTGTTCTCATTGTCATTTAAAAGCTGCTTGAAAATGCAGTTTTCTTCAAGCTAGAATATAGAGTGGATAGGAAAAGTTGTCGATAATGACAGGAGTTAATTTGAATTTCCAACATGATTTCAGCATCCCCTAGGAGGTTTATAAATTGCAGACAAGTTTTGGAATATGAATTCGTGTTAGTTATCACTTCCAATATAACTGAATGACTACTGCATTTTTAAGTACTAATGACAATCAATTTATTGCACTGATGTTATAATGTTCACACAAAACACTTAACTTCCTGATCCCACAGTCTATATCCCATTGCTTAACACGTTAATCAGTTTGATCAGTTCTCCCAAGTATTTGTCAAGGCACCCATCTTTCAATACACTTATTTTCACATACAGCCTCCCCCAACCCCCCCATGTTTCTGATTTATTTTCCATTACACCAACAAAAAAGGGAACTGTCCATACTGAAGATAAAAATCTAAGATCTATCACCTCTTGGACTTGCATTTCCAACTAACAGGCAAATCCCCACAGAAGTACTTGTGGCACTTCCTTTTCTGAATATCATACATCATATAAATAACATGTTAACCCCTGTAGTTTATACAGAGAAGATGTACAAACATAGACTTCTCCAGCATGCTTTGTGTATGAGCTCCCCATGCTCTACCCATGCCCAGGGTGATCCCCAGAACACCTAAGATGAAATTCTTCAACTAGGAAAGACTTTTTAATGTTGTTGCCATTTCACTCTACTAAAAGATCAGAGCAGTGGCACCTTATTTTTCAGCACACTAAACATTCATCAACTTAATCCACCCGTGTGAAAACATCAGAGTCCCCTATTTTCATGGAGCTTTATGTGAATCACTTTGAGCACTGCCATGAAAACTGCTGCTTCAGCCTACCGTGGGAGAAGATGCTCTCAAGTAGAAAATACAAGCAATATACTGTCTGCTGCGTAGGAACAGCCAGCCAAGGAAAATGAGAAATCCTAATGGGAAAATCCCAACTCATGACAAAATAAAGGGCTGTGTCTCTTCTGTGAAGTGGCACTATTAAAATCCTCAACAGGCAAGTCACTGTGCTACCACCACATTTTACCAAGAACACATCAGCATCCTCTCTCCATACTGCAGTACCAGCTTTCCAGGTCCTCTGTAATCAGAAATCAGCTACTCTGAGAAATCTGTTGCTGCAAGCAAAATGCTACATGCAAAACAAAATAAACTGTACCTTCAGGTTAGCCATACACAAGGTTACAGACTCCACAGTGGCAGACAGGCACCACTATATATGTAGTTACAAAGCTCTGTGACCAGGGGAACCTAGCAAAAAAGTTGTGCATATCCCAGGTAATATGACAATGTCATGCTCCCACTCCGTTTATTTATTTATTTTTAGAGAAAGCCAGGGCTGAGACCTCATCTTGAATACACAGCCGCAAATCCAGTTACGTCAATGGTCTGTGGTTTGTGGTGCGGTGCTGAAACACTCGGTTTCCACCTACAAACAATGCATGACACACACACGCATACATGCGTATGTATACATAGCATGTGTGTTTGTGAATGCACTTTAGTTCTGTATACATACATAGACACAAACACACAGTTTGTATATTTTTAAGTATAATTTCAGGGTTGGCACTGGAAAAAGTGGGCCTTCCCATCAGGCAGCACTTTCAGAGTTTGATTTCACTTCAGATATGGTATGTAGTGCTGTAACAAGCTCCTCACTGAAGTTATTCATCTATCCATATATTTATATGGCCATCATCATTATATTATTGGAAAGTCCCAACAGACAAGCTATTAAACTGCCACTTGGACTACCCAAGAATGTTTTATTCATTTACTGAATTCCTTTCTTCTGGGATATTTGTTTTTAAGAGCTCATAATACATACATACTTAATGCACAGGAAATGTAATGCGATAGGTTACAGAAACAAAGTACAAAGCAACCCACCGTAAATTAAGAGGCATTTCTTTAAAGGCACTTCTTGTCAAAAAAATGTTATGGTTTCGAGTGAAGAGAAAGATTGTAATTACTCGTGGCTGATTTTGAAACGTTTGGGCAGGAGCTACTCCAAAAAGGAAAATAAATCCCCTGATACTGCTCAACATAGTCTGAAGAAGCAGAATAGCTCTTTAGCAAGAATAGAGGCTAAAACACAAAACCTTCTAAGTACCCAAAGAGGCAATAAGATGACACAGAGAAGGAGTCCAGCATCCTTCCACTTTAGCTCACATTAAATCCTCTGGTCTTGAAGTGAAAAGAAAGAAATGGAGAAATGGAACAGCCATTGATTTTAAACTCTCTTAAAAATAAAATTGAACTCTATGATTTAGTTCTCATATTTAGTTCTCCACTCATCCACTTGTCCTCTGTTCTTTGAACAAGAATTATCTATGTAATCCAAACCTTGTAGAGTTTTGTACCTGTAGGGACCTGTAGGTGGCTGGTGCTCCATAGAGGAGCTGTGAGAGGTACGAGTGTTTTTTCATCTCGGCTCTGGCAATCTGCAGCCTGGGCTGTATCCAAACAGACTGGGAACAACGACTCCAGTCCCAGGGACTGCCAGGATTCCCACACACCGAATCTGTGGGTCTGATTCAGTGTGCAGACACAAAACAAGTGCTGTGTGATCCTCTGTTTGATTTCCTCTCCCAAGGCTAATTCTCCTCATCCCAAAGATCTCTATACCATAAAATACGTGAAGACGAAAACAATATATATATACTCTTGGGTAAACTCTAAAATTATTAAACAAGTGCCAAAAGGACTTTTAGAGTACATAAGGAAAACAGCAGGTAAACTTCTTCAGCAGGCAGAAGGAATAAGCTTTTAACAAGACACTACAGGGAAAAGAAAAATTTCCTCTCTCATCCTTCAAGCTCAAGTACGTCCAATGAGATAAGAGTATTTTCAGCTGACCATTGCATAAATGATCTTAGTGAATGTAAGTATATAATACAAATATTTAAGAATTTCTACAGGTCCTTTGAAAGGGAAGAGAGAAGAACCCAATCTGCCCTTCACCTCCCATCTTCAGCAGAAGGACCCAATAAAGCTCTTATCTAAAGGATCCTCCAGGCTTCAGTATGCTGGGAGGAGAAAAAACATATTTTAAATTCAGATGACAAATTTATGAGAATCAAGGTGATTATGAGCCTTTGTGCATAGGGGTAAAAAAGGTCAGGAAACAGGGTTTGGTCTCATTTAAAGGTTTTTACCATGATTTTTATGTTTCCAGAACAACCTGTGAAAGTCAGGCTGCTTCCTCAGAAAGGACAGGAGTGGTGACCTCTAGGTATGGAATAATACTACAATTCAGAAATACTACTCTATTCTCAGGAAAGGAGTCACAATTCTCATTCAAATGGTAGCTATTAAAGTTCTATTACATAAGCAGCTTTACAGCAAAAAGGTGTATAGATGAAAACATGAAGGACTTTTTTTTAAAAGGCAGGAAAACATTAGCTTCACATGTACATGACAAATAAACAGTATGTATTGAAGTGATGAAACGGCAGCAGGAACAGCAGCAGATTTTGTTGTAAGTGACCTCAATCTTGCAAGTAACTCCTTCCTATCACTCAAATAATGTCAACATCAGCAGTAGTCTATCTCTTCTTAGGGTCTAATCATCAGATCAGCAAACCTACAATATCGCCATGCGGCTCCATCCACCTGAACAGAGCCTCTTATTCTCAGTGCTATTTTCTATCAACAACAGCAATCTGCCCCTACAAAAACTTCTGCATGACCAGGTCAAGTATACCTGCAAAAAGGTTAAAAAGCACTCTTGATTCTTTTTCAGTTGTTTCCTATTTAAGTTCCACATCAAGCTGCAACATTGATAGGAAAAGATGTTTTTCACAATGCTGTCAATGTCAAGACACGGAGGGGGGACCCGTGTACGTCGCTGCCCTCTCCTGGAAGGAACCTCCTCCGTAGTGCAAAACTATGGAAAACTTCAGAACTCATGGAAATTAGTATTTAAGGCATATGGAAGATGGTGATCTAGGAGTTGGATGGATGTCTGTCTACCAACCTTAGGCACAGACTAGAGACAGCGGTGGATTTTATCCTGTCCCCTCAACATGCAGGCAGTATCATTAGCACGTGGTCAAATGAGAATAGGGGGAAAAACATTAATAACGGCATGTTATTTTAAAAAACAAACAAACAAAAAAAACCATACCTTAAAATGGCACATTCTCTACTCAGATATCTTTCCTGAACTGCACCCAGATGTACCCCACAATAACTTACCCAGCTAGGAAAGGCTTAAAATTTACTGGCCAGGAAAAGAAATTAGAATATACAATAAGAATATAGAGTTTGTGCCATATGGAAATGAATTAAAAATGCATGTTCAGCTCTAGGCAGGAGGGAAAAAAAACGCCTGACTGACATTGACGGTAGATTTATGCCAGGGGATATATATTCACAGGGCTACCTGCTCCCTGATGAATACAAAGATATGATTTTCCATATAGATTATTACATCATGATGTGTTTATCCCAAAAGAGAAGATGAAGACAAACCAACCATTTCTGCAGAATAACCCCTTGCAGGAGACAGCGCTATAAATCCTAACCTTCCTTGTAGCTGCAAATCCTCCCGCTGCCTGCATCTATTTCACAGGAGAGAAAGGCCGCTCAGCATGTAGCGAGTGTAATTCCAGGCCGACCCTAGGAAGTGAAGATTTAGCCACCCAGCCGTATGTTGTGAATAACTGGGGTTTGCTAGCAGGTGCTGGGGATTTTTCCATACGACACCAATTCTGGACAAGGATCAGTTCATCAGCAGATGCGGATGATAGTTGTGAGCAGGAGCTGGGCATCTGTCTTCCTGGGGAACTGCTGCAAAGGGTCTTTGGGACTCTCCCTTCCCCCTCGAGGACGAAAAACAGCTTGGGGAAAGAGTAAGGGGGGGGAGAGGGGAGGAATAATTTGCTGCCATGTGAGATTTGTCAAAAGGGAATTCCAGGGAGCAACCTTACAAGGGATTTGAGCTTGTCCCTTGGTGGTCTGTCCCGCTGGAAACAAAGCCTGATGGCCAGTTTTTATGCTTTATCTCCAATCCCCCCTGGCTCCTGCTTCTTAATCACTGTAAAATGGGGAAGCTCTGGGGCAGTTTCAAAACGAGCAAGCTATTTCCACTGGGGCTACATGCTCCCTCATGAAACACACTCAGAGATGCTATTACTTGCTTATTTGGCTTCTCTCTTTTTTTTTTTTTTTTTTAACTTTATCTTATAAACCTACTCTAACCCCATTCAGGGAGCCCTGGTTTGAAAGCCCCTTCTAGACACAACATCACGATAAAAAAATCTAGGTCTGGTTAGTGTCACTTGTGTCACTGCTGGTCCTTCCCATCTCTCTTTGGGACCCCAAATCAGTGCCCTGGGACCCCAAATCTGCACTCTGGGCAGGTGCCTGGCACAGGCAGACAGAATCCCAACCTGCCACACTGCAGCACCCAGCTGCATCATCTGGGACTCCAGCAGGATTTATGTTGGGCAACACAACTGGGCTGTTTGAAAAAAAAAATTGCCCTTACTATACTGAAAATAATATAGGCAATTAAAACCAGACCAACTTTTGTAAAAGACCCTGGAGCAAGCTGATCTCTAATTTCTATGCCTGGTGAAAGGCAGCAATGGAAGGAGCTCCAACCCAACGTGATCTGTGACACAGCACTGAAGCAAATGTGCTGGCCCTCCTGATGAAAAAGCATCTCCCACCTTTCTCACACAAAGCCCTGTGAACAGAGTCTCTTCCATGGCAGCTTCCCTTCAGACCCACGACTCCTAGGCGCTGCCGGCCCCTGCAACCAGTCTGCTCTGTGCTCAGGATCCTGCACATACTCCTCCTGACAGTTTGCACTATCTTGTATAAACTATTTGGCTATAGTTTATAGTACGAAAGAAGTCTATCAGATTTACAACTACTGTTTCCAGGGCCATAATAGGTATATAGGTGTAAGGACTGGAGTAAGCTGTTACTCTCAGAGGGAAAAAAATACTATATATCTCCCTTGGCCGCTCTGTGTGTTGAGGCCAGGCAGCTCAAATGGTCCAGACTATTATATACGGGCAAGAGGCAGCTGCTAGGAAAAGAGATGAATATACAAAAGTTCTTCCCAGTTGACAGCCCCATATTAAAAAAAAAAAAAAAAAAAAAGAGAGACTAAGAGAAAAGATTACAACGTGGCAAGTCAGAGTAATGGCAGTCCAGTGAGGATTTCACAACAAAAAGGACTGTGGAATAGTGGGGGTGGAACCAGATGATCTCCAAGGTCCCTTCCAACCCAGACCATTCTATGATTCTATGAATACAGCATTTCACCCCACACCAGAGCCCCGCTGCAGGTTTGTCCCCAGATGACTTGCTGAGTTAGAGAGAGGTGGTCTCAGCAGGACTGCTCCCTGCGGTGGCAGTCAGTGCTGCGAGGGCAGGTATGGATGGAGGCCATGGGAACAAGCAGGGGCAGCCAGGAGAGGGATGCACAGAGACAGCATGGGACCCAGTGTCCTAAGCCAGCAGAGTGCCATTTATCATGTACAGTAAGAGAAACGGAGGCAGAGGCATGTTCTTGTCTGCGGCACAACCAAACTCATTCTCCAGAAGTTTACCCTGGGTTGCTGATCCTCTAGTTTCTACCATAAAATGATAGTTTTCAATCCATGCAGGAGAAGCACTCAAAGTGAACTGAGAAAATGGCACTGCCTGAGCAATCCGGGGAGAAGTCTGCAAAGAAAACATATTTTGGATGTATCCAAGTGAAGCTTAGGAAATAATAATAATTAAACACAAAACTATTTGAGAGAGAGCTAAATCTTACCATGCTGAAGGGGAGAAAAAGAAAATAAAGTTTTTTTCTTTCTTGAGGCTAGAAACTGGATTGTTGTTTTTGCAAGGCTGTTTTTCTTCAAGATGGCTGTGTCACATGGCAAAAAAGAGAGATCATACTTGAAGCACAGGGAGCAAATATTTTGATTGAGATTCTCAACAAGTTTGAGATTTGAGAACGAAACCTAGATTTAGCAGCGCTGATTTTCCTTTTGATAGGGCAGGAATCTGCAGGGCGCTGGCACCTGCTGCTTCGCAGCAGACATAGCACAGAGCTGCCTCCAATCCTGAGCAACCCACTTAAGATGTCTACAACCAGCTCTAAATGCCTACAAGGGTCTGACTTCCAGGCAATGCTGAGCAACCATCTTCTGAAACACCGCTCCCAAAAAACTACCTCCCGCTGGCCCTCTTATAAATTAGCCTCTGACAATTTGGACCAAGCCTGAGCCCTCAGATGTCTGTGTAAAACAGAGAGAAATAATCACCAATAAATACAGCCACTGGTTTCTAAATCTTCCTGTGCAAAACATCAGAAAGGCTGCATTTTTATTTTTTTTCTAACAGGCAGCATTTAGAGAAAGGGCCAATGCCATACCTTTTTAAAATTACATCCAGTTCAGGCCATGGAAATTGGTTAACCTGCCTAAGTAAGAAGCCAAGCAATCTCTCAGATAAGCAGAATCCACACTGCAGACATTGCACTGGAAATAGAAAAGCTGATGGAGTTAGACTTAAACTGAACAAAGCTACTACAGAAACCTACACACTTCCTTTCCAAGCTATGTGTTAAGGCCAAAGCACGGCAAGGAGCAAAGCTTTCCATCAAAGATGGTCTTGGAACGTTACCTGTGTTAGAAGTACCTAAATCCACGACAGGCGCTGATTGCAATTATTTTCACCAGGACATTATAACACTACTTCTGATGCACAAAGCAGTGCTGATGGCACTAGGACAGACTTGCATGAACAGCACAGGAAAACTTATGATAGCATCTCCACCAGGTATCTGCACCGTGGCCATTAGCACAGCACTGAAAGGCTGCACGCTGAAATTTCTACCACACCCAAACAACTTACCCATACTGAAACCACACACACTCCTGCCCCAACCCCACAGTGGTCAGCTCCTGCACAGATATTTGAGATGAAAACCACTTTTTAGCTTACCAAACACAAGCACAACCCACTCTGGCTTCAGCTTTCCAGCTCGGCCCGTTCAGTTGCCGCAGCTGGGAGTCCCTCGAGGGCTGCTGCGTGCCCGGGGAGCTGAAGGTCCAGCATCGCAGGCACAGCCCAAAAAAAAGCTCCAAAGAGCAGAGATCCCTATTTAAAGCTGAACCATTCGCTTTTGTTTATTTATAGCAAACCCATTAATTGCCAATCATGTATTTGTTTGTTGGAAAACTAACACTCCAAAATAAACACCAAGTTGAAAGACCGTTCCCAGAACACTGAACGATATCAAGAACAGTGCTAAAAATGTAAATCAGAAACATCAAAACACATCATGATCTCAACTGAAGGAACAAACAATCCATTATTTCTGTGCCAGAAAAGAGGTTACCCATAAGCCGCCAGCTAGCTGCACAGTTATCTACAGTCCAGCAGTTATTTATGTCCTGGAGAATGACAGACACCACTGTACAGTATGTTGAAAATATCTTCGTGGCAATCAGCATATGCCAGATTAAATGAGGTATCTCTTAGCGCAGAGTCTCAATAATCACCTTGGAAAAGTGCCTTTAAAATGTTTGGCATTAGAGGCAGAACCTCAGAAAAAGTACCACAGCATTTATTCATGTGTCAAAATCACACACAAAAAAAGGAGAAGAAAAAAGAAAAAGTAGATGTATTTGTTTTAGCCCTCTTCACTAACAGAGCTCCATGCTCCCCTTGGGAGAAGGCTGAAATTCCCTCTAAAATCAAGGAGTGCTGCATGGAAAACCAGTGAAAACAGCCTTACAGAGCTAGGGTCCGTCCCTTCCACCCCTTGAAAGGTGTTTAAAACAGGTCAAGTGCCCCAGCTGCCTGGGAAGCCCCCCAAGCAGCCGCACAGGGAAGCAGTAACTGCTCCAAAGCCAACTGCTCTTTACCTCCTAAAATCCTTACAGATTTAGGATTTTCCTAAAGCTCCCACATCCACCGGCTGTCAGCAAAACCCTGTTTCCAAAGTTCCTGCATCCACTCTGAAAATGCTGCCCTTCCCTTGAGCTTCCTGATCTTCACACACATCTGAAATCTAGGTAAGCGCATACATTCATCCCGTTGCCAGATGAGGAATCAGGCACAAATGGACCAAGCCCCTTGCTCCAGCCACACTGGAGAGCCCCGAGGCGCTCCCACTGCCAGCTCTTGCTGCCTGCCTGCACTGCCCTCTGTAGCTGCAGAAGTTAAGGCAGGAAGGTTTCCCTACGAAGCAATTCTCACCAGCATCACATGGCTAAATTTCCAAAATCTGGGGTCAAGCACTGATTTTTCTCACCGTGTTGCAGTGGGTACCAATGAAAACCTGTCATTTATTCACAGTTTGGGAGCTTGGGTTTGGTCTGCAAAGTGAAACCTAGATCTTGAAAAGTTAACTGGAGACAATTATCACAAAACGTATAGTGTTAATAATAACAACAACAACAACAAAAATATTGTGAGCCCATTATGTTGTTGAAGATGGTAGCAAGAGGAGGGTCACCTCTTCATGCCTCACCCTTCTCCATTTGCTCTCCTAGAGTCAGGATCACCTGCAAGCCAAGGTCAAGCTGCAAAGCCTAAACTCTCAAGTTCTGGACAGAAAGTCCATGCATGCCACATGCACACCAAGCACTGGTTAGGGTAAAGCACCAAGACACACAAGACAGGTCCAGGCCTGGTTGCTCTGGCCATGCTTTCACCCTGTCTCCCCTTTAACTCCAGTTTGCTGCTTGCCTGCTTGGTCTAGATTTCTCCCCTCCTCCTGCGTGCGCACGTGGCAGTGGTGCCACGCCAACTCACCACGCACCCCACAGATAAATCTTCCTTATGGGAGCCTCCCCTTCCTTTCCACGCTTTGACAAGCACCAAACTCATTAGCAAGGTGAACACCTCACAGCAAACAAGGCAGAACATCCATGCCAGTGCTTGCCAAGACAAACAGGGCAGGTCACTCCTCCGAGCCCCAAGCCACATGTTGCTGTTCTCCCACTGCTCGTTCTTCTGACAAGAGATGGGGAAGGTTGCTCACCTGAAAGTCCCTGAAATTAAAGGACTCCAGCCTCAGTTAGAGCTGTGAGCTCATGTCCACTGAGGCTCGTTGCTGCTGAATTTAAAACTTCAACTAAACATGAAGTCTCACATATCAAGGCACTGCTTGCGTGCTGTTCTTCCTCAGACTCTGCTGTGCGCTCATGGGAAGCCAGCTGCCAGTTCAATATCTGATGCCTGGAAATCTCCAGAAAGGTAAAAAAAAAAAAAAAAAAAAAAAAAAAAGAAAAAGCTTTGCCAGACAGCTTCAGGTCACAAATCAAAGTCATCAGGAATAATTTAGCCTGAGATGAGGCTGCTCTATCTGTTTCCTCTATACTTTCAAGATGAAAGTAAAGAACAAAAATGTAAGAGTTATAAAATTGCAATGTATCCCCTTACTAAAGCAAATCTAGCAATATTACAAATCCATACAGCAAGGAAAAAAAAACAAAATGCGTGTCACACTTGTGAAACTAACTATAGTGGATAAGGAGAAAACGTCTGTGGGTATAATATATTTCTAGAACACTTTTATAAGAGAAGGCTCTCAATAGCTTTTGGCATATGAAAGCCACTGTAAGGACTGCAATAAAACTGAGTATACTGTAAAAGAGCCATCTCGCATTCATCCCCAGAATTTATGTTCAAATGCTCCCGTACAAATTCTGCGTTCTGTGGCTTTGGGAAAAAAATGATTTTATTTTATTAAATGAACAATAATACACATTGTTTCTCCGAAGAAAAAGTATCGGTAGGAATATAAACTAAGGAGTTCTTTTCACACTAAAAATAACTGGTTGAAACTTTCAAGCTGCTTTCAGCACGTGAGCACACTCAGCACTAGCAGGGGGTTATGCACACATGTACAGCCTGGTTCTTGTGCCCGGCTGCCCTCACAGCCTGTGTAACTCACAGCCTGTGACAGCTGCGGTCCCTTGAGAGTTTAAATCCTTGCTGCTGAGTCCAGAGGATATTCTAAGGCCCAGTATGATCTCAAGAACACTAAAGGATTTCTTTTTTTTTACATGTAAGAAGTACAGCTCCTGAACAGACATTCCTTGAGTGCATGCTTTCCAGCGAGCAGAACAAGTGGAGGGGCTGCAGGACATAGAGGTGACAGGCACAGAGCTGCTCAAACAGCATCAGGGATGTGCCATGCTGCATAGGGAATCCCTGTAACAGCCTGGGTCCCACAGCCTGATGCCTGCTGAATCCTTTGCCAGAGCTGCAGGCACAACTGACCCCAAGACCCGTCACATTTTGGCACCCAGAGCTACAGTCACTTCATGCCGCAGCTCGGCGACTGCAGCAGGATGAACCAGCGTGGGCACCAAAGCAGCTGTTCCATGCTTAGCCCTTTTTTCCTTTTTTTTTTTGGTGTGGATTTGTTCACACTGTGGATTGAGCTCCCCCCCTCAAAATATACCTGCAAACAAAAGGAATGGGGACAGCAATGGGTCCTGGAGCAGGCAGGATGGATTCTTTCCATGTTCGTGGCAGCCCAAGCTGTTTGTCCAACAACAGAGTTGAGGCAACCAAGATGGTGTGCGAAGCAGAAAGTACCTTCAGGAAACACACTGAACACTATCAAAACACCAAAGTCTCAAACAGACACGTGAAGTATTTAAATGCTTTCACACCCATAACAAATTTTGTTTACTGCCCAGCATTTAAACAGCTTTTTCTTTGCTATTGTAAGGTTATTCCCAAACAGTGTGAATTTGATGCTACAGTGAATAGTAGCACTTCAACTCCTATTTACAACCCATTCAGCAACATAATGCCACAAATAACATGCAGGATTTCCACACTTTATGAAATAAAACCTGTTTTTGGCTCAAAGGAAGTTGTGCAAACTAGCTGACGAAATCACGTCCTTTTGTTTCTCTTTAACATAAAAAAAAAATCAAATAAAAAGGAGAAGCCTTATTCAAGTAATAGGAAAAACTTTAATAAAACCATTACAGCCACCCAGCCTTGTTAATGCCATGCGATGTAATGACATGCAAATGTCATGCGTGTAATGACATGCAAAATGCTCAGTATCCAGGGAAACGGCGTCCTAATGAAGTTGGAGCCTACTGTATAAACGCACCTTCTAAATCACCACCAAGAATGTCGATTCCTTAGGGGCTGGCCACTTTATTAGTGTGACACCCTGATAGTTTCGTCATGCTACAGCTTCAAAACAAAAAGCTAACAAGCTACTTTTGCATAAAGAGCCCTTTTGTCTGCAGCACAGGGACAGCCCCTTTTTAGCATCTTGCTAGATACAGAGCTGCTGCATGAAGTAGCACATGGCCGGCTTCTCTAAGCCCATATTCACCTTCATGAGAGTTTTTCAGAAATCTATAATGATGGGCACTAATTAAACTGCATAACCAGCAACAAATGAAGCAGAGATGCTGTTTGACACCTCTTCTCAGCGAACTGAAATTTGCAGTAGGAGAAACTCCAAAACCTTCCACTTTTCTCAGGATCCCAGTGGTCTGAAATCCATTTCATTGGCACCAAGTTCTTTCATAAACTGACTTACAATCACATTAGTAAAATTAAATTGAGAACAAACAGTTATGCTTTGACATTTACTTACTCACAGGGATGTTTTCTAGGAAAACAGGCAGGTCTAAGGTAAAGGAAGCCAACGCGAAATTCACTCCTGCTCTTCAGTGTTAGCATTTAGCCCACTATACAAAATCCACAGTTTTTTCAGCAACCATTCATTTATTCTCCTGATTTCTGCAGCAGCTTATTTCACCCAACAAACCACTGAATATAAAGCAGTACCAGTCAGGTTCACTACCTTGTCACTTCGTGGCTAGACTTCGGTATTTCTCCCTTCCAGTAAGCGTCACAGCTTAATAGGAGCACATGCCTTAACATTACTGCTTCTTCCATCAGATGCCCCTGTCATCTTCACCATGACCTTTTCGTCCTGGCAGAACTGAATTCCCTTTGGCTCATTCTTTTCCACAACTGTAACACCCTTTATGAAAGTACACAACCTGAGCTACAAAAAGGGTTTCCAGCGTGGCCTCTGGACAAGGGAGCCAAGTGGTAAATAACCCAACTTCCAGCTGCTACCCAAAGGCACCCACAGTCACACAACTCCATATGATCTACCTGATGCTGTCAAGCATAGAGTTATATGGTATAAAAGGCTCCATCATCTTCATGCTTCTGCTTCTTTGGTGCCCTGTCCCTTCGATTTTCAGAAGCTGAACTCCTTTCCTGTTGCAATCCTCATTGCCTCTGTACTCAGATCCTCAGGCAACTTGTCTACCTCTCCCCTTCCACCCACACTGCTCTGGGGGTGTCTCCTACCGTTCCAGAAATGCTTACATCTGCAGTAAAGTCTGTCACCTTTCTCACACCACCCTCATCTCCCACCACCACAAACAGCTTCACCTCCTGAAACACCTGGCGGCTTTGCTGATGCTTCCTCCTCTCAAGCTCTGAAACTCACTTTCACAGACTACACGAACTGATCCTGCCCGATTAACCTTTTTAGCTGGTTCCTGTGCCTGAGACATCTTCTTAAAAGGCTGTAGAAATTAGGGCCATAGCTTTCTCTCACTACTCCTTTTTTTTCCCTCTCTGTCAATATATCCCACTTGTACAGCATGCCCTAATGGTAATTTCTGCATTGTATCTGTGTATCTGGAAATCTGGCTTGTAGTACCATAATTATCTGATGCTTTCCTACATCTCCCTCTAGATTGCTTTCATTAAACCCTCTCTATAATTTTATAAACAGGTTTCCAGACTAGCTCAAAATGTTATTTTCTCTAAAGGCATCCTCTTGTGCTCACTGGAAGCAATTAAGCAAGTGAACTTTCTCATTCCCACTCCATTTTACTGTACCAGCTCCAGCACTGCTTCTTCTAATGCCTAAGACCAAGAGTGACCACAGCAGCAATATTGAGAAGATCAATCCTCTCTCAAAGGTCATATCAGAGCTGAAATTCCTAGAAGCACTACACCAATGAAGTTAAAACCCAGCAACAGTCAAAACCTGTCAGCACTCTAGTGGGAGCTGATGCACATCAGCCAGGCACTTTTTTTTTTTTTTTAATGCAAAATGATGCTTAAAAATTAAAATCCCAATGAAAGCCACTAAATTCAGAAAGTTTAAGCATGGTGCGAGAAGTGGACATTTCAATAACCTTCCAAAACACCACTGCTTATGCAGATTCATGAAGAACTTTAAGCTTTAAGGTTAGGAGATCTGAACTCATTTCATCTCTAAAAGGCAGCTGCTGGGTGCAAAACCATAAATACTGACTCCATGAAGCCTGTCTCCAAAAGGCTGGCCCACCCAGCAATTTCCAGAGGTACCATTTCCAACACCATTTCCAGAGGTACAAAGCACCTATAGCTCCTCTTTGTTCAATGGGAACACTGCCCTGTAACCTGGTCATTGCAAGGAGAAAGTTGAGCTCTGCACCACTCTCTGTCTTAGCTTGCTTACTTGTGGTTCGCACTTATCTGCCCGCTGTGAGCATTGTGAGGTTTTAATTAGTTTTGGTCTGCAGAACACACCAAGATCCCCCGGAAAAGCCCTACAAGCACTCACAGTATGATGACTGCAAGATAATTTTCTTGGCACCCCTGGAGTAACCAGCACGAGCAGCCAGAGGACAACCCCACAGACAAGATACTCTAAGCACTGATCTGCCTGCAATTCCAGTCTGTAGCCAGAAGATCAAAACTTTCAGGGGCAGCACTTATGTGCAACACATGCTTAAACTGATGTGGAACTTAACAGAGGTTTTCCAGTACAGCACTGGCAAAAACATTCTCATCAGCATCTTTCAACAAAAATAAAGAAGGCCAGAAAAAAAAAGCTCACCTTAAAATGGCAATAATAGGAAAATAGAAATCAACAACACTAACAAAAGCAGCATATGGGTTTTTTAAATATCCCAAACACGCTTAAAGTTGCTCAGACTTCTGTATTCATTAATTGCTCAGGACACAGATTTATTTATTTATGGCTCAGAAAAGAATTCCCAGCTCGGAGGCTTTCCAAAGAACAGCCCTCCCCAGTTCTGCATGGCCACCCCAGCCAACTCACCCTGCCGTTTCTCATTCTGATGCTAATGCAGTTCAAACAACCCAGCCCTGCATTTTTTATGTATGCAATAAGCCTATCTTTAGGTCACTTAGTTGTGTCAGTTTAAATCACAACATTCCCATAGAGAAAAAATCTGATCATTTTATTTACTTTCGGGGAAAGGGAAGGGAAAAGAAAAAAAGAAAGTTCACTATAAAATGCTTTTTTGTTTCTAGTGCCTAATTCAAGTCTCACTGAGATCTGCATGAATTAGCAGCAGTTGAACCCATGAGAAACAACACATTCTAATTAAGACTTGCACAGCTACCTTCAGCCAGCGTACCCTGACAATATCTGACCAGGCATAGGCATATCATATTATATATTTCCATATATTGTTAGGTTTTATCTAGAGATCGCTGGAATAAAGGCTGAGATCCCATTGATCTCTATGGGCTTCAGTTTTCTCTCTTTTGTAAAATAAGCCTGGATTCTACCACTCCAGCTTTCACAGGCATCCACACAGGGATATTCTCAGGGCTTCTCACAAGAGGAAGAACACATGAAGTTGAAGCCATCCATGAAAGGTACTGGATTTTTTCCAGATGTGTAGCTGTTTTTAATTAATTTGGAAACATCTGAAGTATTTGTTCATTAAATATGCTTTGCATTTCACACATACACATAAGAGAGTAAAGAAACCTAAAACTGAAGCCAAAATCATAATGTCTTATTAAATAGACTCTTGACATCACTTTTAGGAAAATGAGGCTTACATGCAGACCACAGGTAGAGCACTGCTGTAACATGGCACATGGTACTGAAGGTATGTGATTCCTGAACAGGTCCCAGCAAACCTCACCTGGACCTGGAGGAGCCACTGACCAGGAGCTCTCCAACCATCCTTCAGCCCTGCAGCTCCAGGTGCAGGATGCTTCCCGGTGTGCCCACCACCCAAGGCAGTGCTTGCTCATGATACCTATCCACTAGAAAGAGATGAAACAACTTACAGCAATTCAATGTGCCAAATCATTACCTGGCAAAAATGTGGGGTATGATCATAGGGAAGAAGATTCAAACAGCCTGGAAGCACAGAAGAGACATTCAACAATTTTGAGATTTTGAGCCACCCACCACTAACTCCAGTTAAAGCACTCTTTGAACATGCTGTGGACACCTACAGCTGCAAGAAGCAAACAAAAAAACTTACAGCCTCCTGCTTTTGTCAAGTTCTCAGCAAAAAGATGCCTATACCTATAACTTGGGTGTTAGAGAGCTCCAGCCCAACACCCAAGGCAGGGACCACTGCCACCCAAATCGGATTGGGAGCAAGGAGGTTGGGTGCTGCAATGCCTCAGCAGCTTCCAGTGCTGAAAACCACGGAGCTTCCAGCACAGACAAAGTATAGACACATTTCTTCTACATCTAAAAGTGCAACTGGATGCTCTTTACCCTAGAAGCGTGGCACTCCTCGAGGATGAGGAGCTGCATCAGCCCATGCTGTGCCCCGCGCTGCCACCACTGGGCTGCTCCCGGTATCCAGAGCATCCAGGTTAGCTCGGATGTTTCCACCTTACGCTGCAAACTGCTGTGTAGACATCATCATACGGAGCGCTCGGTGGTGACACACATTACCATAACGCAGCTCTTGTCTCCCCTCTAGTGGCTGACCCACCACAACCGCTCACAGGTCTTCTGCTGCCGCTGCCAGCAGCGCCCAGGGCCGGAGCGTGTCCCCCAGCACGGTCACCCAGAGCTGCGCGGTGGTGGTGGTGGATGCTCAGCCCTGGCTCAGTGCCATGGTCAGGCTGGGATGGTGTGGCACTGCGAGAAGGCACGGGGAAGAAATGAGCACATCTGGCAGAACCACAGCTCTTCAATGCCTTGGGTGCCCAAGACTTCGTGTTGTGAGGTGAGCACAGTCACCATTTAGCACGAAGAGGCACACCTAAGTTCATAACAAAATGGTTTATTTCTCAGAGACCTGAAAGAACCAGGTATTTGGTGACTAAGAAACACTCAAACTTTTCCTGTCCAGAGACTAAGTTATATGTCTGACAACCATGGTTTTGCCACCAAGGGTCAAAATCAATCCTAGCGATCACCAGACAAGTCAATGTCTCAATGATCTTTAATCAATTTTACCAAGCACTACACGGCATGTGATGCTCTCCCCATTCTAACAACGGCATACAAACATTAGGGGAAAAAAAAAAAAAAGAAAAAAAGAAGAGAAAAAAACTTCACATTTCTTCACAAGTCATCTTTAAAAAAAAAATATATCAAATTTCTTTCCTTTGGTTGCCAGTGCTAAAATATGCTAACAGCATTAAGGCAAGGGACGACTTGCAGAGCTCACAATCTGTATTCAGCATAATTAGCAGATGCCAATTTAACTTATTACTGCTTCTTCCTTTCTATATTATAAAAAGGATGTCAATGAAAACCTGTTATCTAAATGACTGTTTTCTCAGTGCTGATATAAAGCAACAATCATGGGAAAATACAGTCACAGAGCATGTGTTGGGAAATATCTGATTCTGAAATGACATTATAAACAGCTACATTATAAACAGCTACTGTAAAGAAAAAAATTAATGCCTTCAGACAGGACTTTCCTCTCTTCCTTCACACTTTAGATTTTCAGACTGTTTTTAAACAAAACTAATTACATATTTGGTGGCATTCCTAGTTAGTCAAATAAGCAAGACAACATTCAAGGTAAGGCA
This sequence comes from Aythya fuligula, assembly GCF_009819795.1. NCBI lineage: Eukaryota > Metazoa > Chordata > Aves > Anseriformes > Anatidae > Aythya > Aythya fuligula. Next base: position 196,783,515 of record NC_045559.1, read on the forward strand.
GAATTAGTAAAGGAGGTTGCTCAACTGTCTCAGCCACTGATTACTATAAAGCATGAGAAACAAATACTCTTAAGATGCATTTTCCAGTCAGAGAACTAACAGTAAGTAAGACAGAACAGAAATACCTAAGAAAGAAACCAAAGCAAGTCTTAAAAATAAGCCTCCTCCAAAATGGCAAATAATGCACTGTGTCATAGCTAAGGGGACAGTTACCGAGTGCACTTCTGCTGTCTGCAAAGCTAAAACACATTTCATAAAACAAAGCCCTCTTGAACTAAGAGGGAGGCTGTTGAAAGATGCATACAGCACACACACATGCAAAAAAAAAGCAAAGCAGCCCAACATTATGGATTAAGTAGGTTTCTAACCCAGAAACGATATAAAGATCCAGTTCAGGCATCACTTGCTGCTACTTCTCGTTGGCAAAGATGCCCTCCCACTAACATTTCTGCATATTGCAACGCAGTGCAAAAAAATATTTTAATAAACTCTCTTCTGACTATCAGGGCTGAGTTGAAAAGCCTTGTAAGGCTATGCTTCTCTGCAGCTTTATTCAATTTCAGCTGTAACTTCATTTGTTACGCTGAACAGAAAGTGTAAACTTCACCCTTCACAAGAGCTAAGGAAAAGAAAAAAAAAAAAAACACATTTCATAGTCTCCCGTAAGTAGTATGTGTAAAGCACGGACCAGAACCGCTGCACACATACCCCCAATTAAATTGGTCTCTCTGGAAACTAATAACTTTCCACAGTATGCACTGTAATCCAAGTAATAATTTTAAACAGGCATAAGCTGCAGCGTGCTGAACTAAGGCATTCTTACCTTGCAGAGAGTGCTTTTGAAGATGTTTAGTTACAGTAAAAGAGGAGAATGTGCACGCCGCCAGGCATTCCCCATGTACAAGGGTGCATGCCTTGCCCCACACATGCGCACGCACACACCAGCCCTGCCTGTGCTTCCTAGGTGGAGAAAGAGGAGCAGGAAAGATAAGCAGCGGTGATAATGCCCCAGCTTTATGTCTCAATCAGGGGCGACTCAGGCAGGAAGAACCATTTGAGATGAAAAAGGAAAAAAAAAAAATATATATATATATATACTTTTCTTCCTCTGGATGTAAAGAGCTTTGCCTGGATGATCTGTTAACACCTTAACACAAAAATCTCCATAACCCACGTCCCTCACCAGCCTATTAGTTGCACATGTCAAACGACTGCACAAACAATGCACAAAGACTTTAGCAATAAAAAAAAAAAAAAAAAAAAAAAAGAAAAAAAAGAAGAATCCCTTACCTTTTAGTCAGAATAAGTGACAGATAACAGGCACGAGAAACTCAGTTGGCACAGTTGCTGTACATATTTCTCTGCGGACTTCCCTTTAGTGGTCCCAAAAGCACTGAACATAAAAAAAACTCCAGCCTGCCTGCTTCATTCTTCAGCAACAGAGATACACGCTGTCACGGTAACAAGCAAAAGCAAAAAGAACTACAGATCTTAGGTTTTTAAAGCCTTTGTGTTTATGGGGAAGAAAAAAGAGGGAGCAAGGGAAAGAAGGAACAGAGCAAACACTTTTTCTAAGAGAAATCTGGTCTTGGCTGCAGAACTAACCACAGCACAGGATCATTCAGTTTGAATTTCCCTGTTTCCAAGCTCCTTGGGAAAAAAAAAAAATCAGTCTTTAGGAAGGAAAAAAAATCAAATGCATGGATTGGGGGAAGGGAGAGGAGGAGGAGGAGGAGGGTACTGCTCCTATGTGACATACATATGGAATGAGCATTAGAACAATGCTGACAGGACAGCTAAGCAACTGCACTCTGGGGCAGCAGTTTTCAAAGCAGAGCTTTTGCAGCTTTGCAGAAAGGAGAAGAAAACAATAAAAAAAAAAAAAAAGACTCCGCAAAGGGGGAAGGAAAAAAAAAAAGAAAAGAAAAGGGAAGAAAAATAACAGAAAAAGAAAGGAGCTGTTAATTGAAGAGGAGCTGCCGGACTTCAGAAAAAAAAAAATAATAATAATGAAATGAGTTGCTTAATTTTTGAAAGGGGGGTGGGTGGGAAACGCCGCGACTGCTTTCCAGCGACGCGAGCAGAAGCCTTGGTGTCTGGTGCGCTTCGATTTTATGCGGCGCGCAGCGGGTCCCCTCCTCCTCGCCTGCCTCCCTCCGCCCTCCCAGCCTTGGAAGCTCTGGGTCCCAGGGGGCTGGAATTCCAGTGGACCCAATTAACACTGTACTTCGCTGGTTCCTTGGTATGATCGATATTAAATAAGCTGAGTTTTAGCAGCGCTGGAAAATAAAGCAGCCATGTAATTTGTGGCTGATGGAGGCTGCGGGTTTTTTTTTTTTTTTTTTTTTTTTCCTCTCCCTGTTTCCCTACTCCCTCGGTCTCAAAAGGATCCAACACGGCGAAAAAAAAAAAAATAGAAAAGTATGTGCCAGAGCTAGTGACACAAGCTGCATCAGATATTTGTTAGAAACTTGATAGAAGGAGAACATCGGCTGCTCATTTCACTAGCTTCGCCAGGACTTTATTAAAGTGGATTTACAAATCAATGGAAGGAATCCAAAGGTTCACAAACGGGCTCTTTCATCAGGTCCGCCGCCTGGCGTACAGGAAGTTTGCTGAAGGGGTCTGGGGGCTGTTTCGCCAGCACGCTTGTTTCAAATGGACTCCCAACAACATGACTTGTTTGGTTTGGTGAAAGAAATGCAGTAAGAGGTTCGCTGCTCTAAGGGAATGCAGCCTAGTGTGTTTACTGCTTCATTCCCACAGCACGTGCTGCAAGGCGCCCTACAAATTGGGAATTATTTTAATTTGAAGGGGGAAGTGGTTGGGAGGCAGTAACCTTCTTTGCTCCTGTTTTCCCTGATCTATCAATCACAGATTGCCACGTAAAAACAATCTACTACAGGCTCTCTATAGAGGAAATGCAATTACTAGCATTAACTCTTGCCGTCACAAATTAATACAATACAGTCCACAGCCAACTGCCTGCAAGCCATTAATCAAAGAATAAATGGGTGGTTTGCTTAAATCCAACCTGTCTGAAATTCTCAGGTTAAGAATGCCCCTTCCCCTTTCCAGATTTCTGCTTGTCTGGGAAAGTCAGCAGTGAGAGAAGGCAAAGAAAAACATTTTTATTTGCTGGGTCCAGGACAAATGCAAGCTAACAACATCCAGCAGTGAACCTGCTTACAAATACAGGGTTTCAGTACCAGCAGTCGCTTTTGCTTTTTTGTTTCTGGGGCGGCCATAACCTTCAAACCAAACCTAATAAAAAGCACTGAGCAAAATCCTTGACTGAACAGCTGGGTTGACCAGTGACTTGAATCCATTTTGTTAAATTAATGCGAGATTGCGTTTCTGTATGAATAAGATCAATTAAAAATACTCATAAAACCATGCTACTAAAGGCAGTGAAGAGTTAAATTAATTAACTGAAAAAGCCTCCAATTAAATAATGCTAAGGTTACAATTCTAGCTGAGGAAGGAAAAAAAAAAAAAAAAAAAAAAAAACAAGAGCAGGATGAAATCCTGCTAGTCAGTGACTACAAGTAGTAGCTCCAAATGCCACAGTGTTTGTCACAAATTCTTGATGATGCTTAGTAAGATCTTTTACATTTTGACAAACGTGGATTATGCAGATATTCTGAGCAGTCGTCAACCATCCCACCAGGTATCACAAGCCAAATGCTTTTTTTTTTTTTTTTTTTTTTTACATGGGAAGACCCAAAAGAGCACTAGCAAATTGCTTATGCAGAGAAAGTCCATGTTTCTTGAGCTACCATCACTCCAGGCTCCTGCACACTTGATGAAGATGCTGTTCTTTACATTTATTGACTTCACACATTTAATCTAGCTGACATGGTGTTTTTTTTGGTGCAGGAAGGGTCAAGAAGGAAATATCCCTAAGTAACGCAGCACTGAGCAGGGAAATGCTGGGTCAGAATTTGAATGAGGGCAGAACACAGAAACATCTGCAGGACGTCAACAAAAATGCTGCAGAACCTCCTGCTCCATAGCTGTTATTGACCCAGTGCTGCTGCACATCAAACACAGCCCAGATGACGGAATTGAAATGAGAATCAAAGATCACCGGTAACATCAACCTGACCGTCCAGAGTCTAAAACATTACATTTGCCCTTCAGTCCCCTATCCTAAATTAGGAGGCAACGTGAATTGGTTGAGCAACCCCAAAAGTGGCCTCAACCTTGTATATTATGCTTCTCTTCGCAAGGGACCAAAGCACTTTGCAAGTGCTCTGCATCACCTCTCGATGTGAGAGCATACACAACCCACCTGCTAGAGGAGAAGTGCCCTCCTTCCACGAGAGCCTGAGCTACACAAAGTCACACTGCAGCTGGGATAGCAGAGGGGCTCCCGGAAAGTCTTGAAAATAAGGGACATGCTCCCAAGGGGCACCTGGCTATGGCTCTCTTCTCCGCGAGCTGCTGGGATACTTCAAGCCCCATCTGACAATAGGCAGGGAAAGCTCACCCCAGCAATCAAATTATTTTCACAGAAAAACACTGTAATAAGAACATAATCCACTGAATACATCCAGGCTGAAGAGGTCCAGTGGGTAGCTGCATTTTGGGAAAGGTTGATGTTTACAACTGCACAGGGGATCGTAAGTGTTCTTAGAACCCATAAAGGATCCATCAGTCGATCTGTCATCTCAACACTCCCAGGCAGTAGGAAAGTCTTTATTATCCCCATTTTAGAGATGATGATTTGAACACTGAAAGCCTAAACTGCCTCCCCAAGGAGATGCAAGAAGTGCTGGAGAATAGCAGGGAACTGATTCCAGGCTTTTCAAGTCCCTTAACTGCGAAGACAGTTCTTGTTTCAAACACAAGCAACTAAATTTGACATATTTTGAAAGTCAAGCTATTTGTTCCTTAAAAAAAATATCAGCATCATCCCAGTCTACCTTTAAATATGAGCCAAAGCACAATTTACAGTGTTTAAGGAGCTCCAGCACTCTTAAAAAAAAAATAAGCACGTGTCTGTGCTGACAGGTTTTATTCCAAATAAAAAAAAAAAAAATCATAATCCACTTTGTAGAAAAAAAGTCAAATATAATTCCCTGATTAGAACTACAGTCCCAGTTTCATAGACCATTTCAAGCCAGTGGGTAATTGCACAGAAAGACACTCCGCAGGTGTGGAGAAAAACGGACAGAAAACATTTCTGAAAATAACCCAATGCACCAGGATCAGCCCACGTTATCGGTTAACCTCTGGGCAGAGGAAACAATTGTGAGTGCTGCTGTGGAGGTCCCAGCTCCCAACAGCCAGCAGAGAAACACGTGCTGGTGCTACTGGTATTGCTGGAGGCTGCAGGAGGAGGCTGGAAGCCTCTCCAAGCAGAGGCGGCCTCCAGTGACACCAGACTGATAAACCACAGGACAGCGTGTTCTTACCTTAATGTGATTTGGAGGAGGAACATGACTTTCATGTGAATAAAAGCAAATTCTGAGAAAAAACACAATGCTACAGAAGCCGTAATGGGTACCTAGCAGAAGTCAGAGCTGGAGAGAGCTAACAAAAGGAAAGCGCTGCTACCAAAAGAGAAAGAAGTCAGTATTTACTACTTGAGGGCAGGAACTAATGACTGCTAATGGGGCAGCACCCAGAGGAAAAGCTATAAAGATTTTTCTTTTTTTCTCCTTCAAAAACTGTATTAAGCACCAGCATTTGTAACACTCTTTGGAGAAGTACAACCTAGCCGGGTGCTCCTCAAGAACCTCTGAGAGAAACTGCAAACATGGGAGATTAGCTACGTAAGGATACACGGTGTAAAACAATTTGTAACAGCTAATCCACTTTATTACAAGCATCGTCAACTCTGTTCATTATCTAAACCTTCCGATTCAACTGTTCCTGTTCTCAAAGACTACAGCCCTTGGCATATTTAAAGTTGCTTACATTTTCTTTTTAATATACTCATTTGGATTATTAAAAGGCAAATCGATTGATAGGCTTCTCTCTTTCCCTTTAACGTCAGGTTTCATATAGTACAATAAATACCAGAAATTAAAAAAAAAAAAAAAAAAAAAAAGTAAAACATTTAACTAAATAAGCCCTGTCTTCATAAGACTGATACTTAGAAACACTGGTGAATACATGGCAATGTGGTCTTTGCTCAAGAATGCGAAAAACTCTCTGTGGATATTTTAAATATTTACCAAATGAAGGGGATGTGTATCAGGTTGCAGAGCTTTGGATTGCACACGGTTTCAAGAGATGACAATTCATGTCAATCTACATCAGTTGGCTTGTAGGCTTGTTTTGTTCTTTTTAATTTCTAATTACATTTTTATAAACTGAATGAACACAAAAAGTCAGAAACAAAAAATAAAATAAAGGAAAAACTACTATTGAAGGCACTTAACATCAGAGAAGGTTAGTCGGATAACTAGGATTTACAACTACACAATAAAACATGGTGAAGCTCAGCTGACTGCTGCTCTGCACTACTACGTGGTGAGCACTGAGGATAAAAGGCCAATTTCCCATTTGAAATTTGGGTCTTAGGAACTTGCAGCCACCAGGTTGTAGGGCCAAGTTTTTACCCTCCTGTAACAGAGGGATGCCCAGTGCACCCAAATGGAGCCACAGCTCCTGTTTCAACTACCCCACACCTGAGCTCCCCGGTGGGTGCCCACACAGCCCTGCGAAACACGAGTGGGTCACAACACCCTCAGCCAAAATGATCAGTCCTGAGCCAGATGAACCGGGAGTGAGGAAACCTTGTTCCAGCCCTCGTGCTGCTCGGAACTGCTCCAAAGGCAAGATCTGCAGAGTGAACAGGACCTCACATCGCCACAGTGCACAGGCTAGCCAGATGCTTGTGGTGCCCGTCAGGTCCCTCGCTCCACCAGCACACGTTTTCTTCACAAAAATTTTCTCAGGTCTTGAGATCCAAAAACGAAGCTCGCAGGTCTGCCTGCAGGCACCCTTGGTTCATCAGCTGGGCTCTTCAGTTTTCTGTAAATTCAGGGCCCCATGCTCCAAAAGCATGGGCAGACATTTCTCTGCAACTCTGGAAGATCCTGAAAGCCTGCTGAGGAAATAACTCAGCGCTGAGAGCGGGGCTTGGCATCTCCTGCAGCCCACAGGAGACCCAAGCTTGGCATCCAGTGTGTCAAAATGCACCAGCATTGCTTAAAGTTTCCTTTCAATCTCAGCACCTCCTCCACCTCCATACAAATGATTTTTGAACTTTTTAGGGTGCCTTCTTTTCACCACTGAGTACAAAGGCTCTTGTTTCAGCTCACCAAATTATCTTGCTGCATGTCATTTTCATGTATTGTAACTCCTGAGTGCGTGGGTACAAAGCAGACCCTCCCAAGAAAAGTACCACGAAATAAGACCAAACACCAGGTCAAAAAGCAACTGGTTATTTCTCACCTTTCCCACCTGAGATGCTCGTTCCCTCCTAGCAAGGTGTTGGTGCTGTATCTGAGATCTGACTACAGCACAGATGAGCAAAACCTAAGCAAACTGCAACCTAGGCTGAACAGTGCTGCTGCTCCCATCAAGTGAAGCTACAAATACCAGCACAGACCACATGAATCTAATCAGGACACAGCAGGCTCTGACCACTGACCACATCATGATAAAGCATCTGTTACTGTAACTTCACAGCCACAACCACCCAGGCAAGCCTGGTTACTGCTAGCTGGAGCACTCGGTCTAGAAATACCTGTAATTTACCGGGGAGCGAGGAGCTCCTTCCAGACTGAACTGAAAGGAAAGAAAAACTGTTGGAAGAAATTCATACCCGTTAGCTGCAAGCCCTTGGCTCCCCAGGCGGTGCAGGATGACTCCTGGGGCAGCTGCCTGGCCCTGGGCTGACACCACGTCCCACAGCATGCTCAGGGTTATGGGACCTGCCTTCCCCCCCAACCCTGCTCACAAAGGCAAAACATCTGCATGGAGCAGTGAAGGAGGACAGCTCTTGGCAAACAGCTTTTCTACACCACAAGTCCAGTCTCCCTTCCCTGTCCTGACAGCGTTACTGAACTTTGATTCCTCCCCTGGCAGGGTGATGTTGGGATGAAGCTGCCTCAAAGGCAGAGAGAGACTGGTATCCTAACACACAACCATAAAAACCGCTCGGTTGGTCAGGGCAAATCAGCACCTCCCTGCTGGAAAACCACCAACATGGGCCCAGATACTGGGGAAGGGAAAAATAAGTATGAATAAAAGCATTACAAGTACCTAAGTAAATTGCTATGTAGTGGTCTGAGATACCACAGGGAAAAAAAATAAATAAATAAAACGTATTATAATGATATGGCTCCATTGCTAATTTTGGTTACTGATCCATCAGGCCTTTCTATAGGATGCTGGCATACAATGTGGAATGTATTTTAAGTGTCACTTTGCTTGAATATATACCTCCAACACATGCTAATAACAGTTTAAATGCAAAACCCTGCCACGTCACAGCTGCTCACATCTATTACTTCTGAAGACAGAAAGTAACTGCTAAGCATCATTCTTCAGAAATGGAGAGAGAATGTGGGAAAAGAGATGGATGGATTTGGCAAGAGATTGCAAATGCCTAGGATTTCTGTCTCCTGCTCACTGCAAGCTTGCATACTTTATTCCTTCTCCAGTTTTATTTTAGCACCAACTTTTCTGAGCGTCTTTTGCAAGCCAGCTCAGCCCAGCATGAAGTGCGTTGGCACATTCCACCACCGCAACCCCGTCACTGTGGTCAAGCAGTCAAAATCCTCATCGAGTCGCATTTTCGGAATAGACGTTAACGCCAGAGCAGCTGAAAGCACTCCCTGTTACACGTGGACAACTCCAGTGCAGCTTGTGGGAGGTCTTCGGGCATACCAGGAGGTGAAGACTGCCCGTGCTACCGAGCTCACCTCCCCATTTCATGGGCATCTCTGAAGGTCTCTGGTCAAGCTGTAGCTCAAATATATCAGCTGCAGGTTGAGTAGGTAAAATGATAAATCTCTCTTCTGAAGCCTTGTTTTCCACTGTTTTGGTATCACTTCTCTCACTGAAGCTCTTTTTTTCTCAGAGAAATACTTCATCATCTATGATTTGCCTATACAGGGCACAATTACCCCTTACAGAGAAAGGGTGAGGAATAAACAGACACCTTACAGACTGCACCTTTCTAACAGGTTTCCAGCATAGCCAGACTGATGGACCCTTTGCTAGGAGAGAGCAGATTAACGTAATTGCCTTATAGTTTCAACGTTTTTTGTCATCTTCAGAGCAGATGTTCTCCGAGTTCTGCCCTATTTGCTAAATGCTGTCAAGTGACAATCCCCATCCATTTTGGGGAGGACTCCTGAAGCGAACTGCATGGATGTTTAAAGAGACTTGTGCTTAGGACTACTCCTTCAAAGGCTGTGAGGCTGGTTGCCATGGTTGCTGGAGGCTAAACCTGGCAGGGCTGATGTCTTTATCAAAGCCAAGCTGCAGGAACGAGCCCTGAAGGCTGGGGATGCTCCACAAAAAGCATCATCAGGGCTAGAGGTCCTGGCAACAGGAGCTGGAAGGGAGGAGGAGATAAAATGCAGCACCTGGTTAGAAAAAGGCAACTGGGATGGTCTGATCTTGGCGCAGGGGTAGGAGGAAGGAACTGCCCAGTACACAGGAAAGATAATAAAGAATCAGGCATTCCCATCCAAATTAACATTGGTGGAGATGATTCCAAGTTTGGCCCAGTAACAGGCAGGCATCAGCTACCCGGCAGCTTGGGAGCAGGTAGTACTGGTGAGCAGGGGCTCCAAATCCCACAGGCAGGGAGGACGGGAGCTCAGTGGGTACAGAGTACTTCTCGAGACAGCTCCGAGCCAACAGCCTGGAGGATCACCATGCCACTGGCTTACTATCTCCATCAAAGGTCTAAGACCAAAGGTTAGGAGAATCCGTTGTCCTTCAACAATTCCACATTATTCTTACAAGAGATGAAAAACTACGGATTAATGCATTTCCCTAGCACTTCTTCACCTCCCTAAACACACACAAGGAAGAGAGGAGAAGAGCAGAAGGGGAATAAATTTGTTGCACTCTTTGCATCTTGGAAAATACGGTTACTGTTCTCCTAAGCCATTTTGAACCCATCCTTCCTCAAACATCCTGCAAGACATCTCTGATGGACAGAGCAAGGAGCAGCTCCATCGCCACCATGCATGGTGTGGCTCGACTGTGCTGGCGATCAATGGCCTCTGCTCCAAAACTCAGGTTTGGATTGTAATAGCAGTGCTGTAAAAACAAGACTTTACAGCTCCTTAGCACTGCTCCTGCTCTTTTATCCAGAGCAAAAACTTCAGGGCAAAAGACATCCAGGTCATTCCCTATACTGAGCCAGCTCACATCCCATCTGGTGACCCAGTGAAAACATGGCAAAAGGAAGAACTGCTGCCCACAATATCCAGCACTACGCAAAAACACAGGCAAAAAAAAAGACAGGTATGGGACAGTACACAGCACACCCTGCGAGGTTCTTGTTATGGTAAATGATGGGGATGACAGATCAGGGTTCACCATATACAAGGCACGGGATTCAGTTACTGAACTACGCGAGTAATTGGGTTTATGGATGTTCCTGGAAGAGGCAGAAGGGAAGCCATCCTCTCAGGGCAGCTAAGTGCTTGACTTCTGTGTATTTTTATGTGTTTGTCAAACACTTAGATACTACATGCACTTAGAATCCTTTAAATAAATAAAATGCATCGGGATAGTTCAGCGCAAAAGGCACTGTACCAGCGCATGTTAACCACTTCCAATGGAAATTACAACAGTGTATAGGCATAGTACATGCAGCCAAAGGGAAGCCTAATAAAAATAGGGTAGCAGGGAGAAAGAGGAGGAAATCTAAGACTGACAGCATTGCTGCCTGAAAGAAATCAGGACAGTAGATCTGAGAATAGCTCAGATCATAAGATAGAGAGGGAGGAAAAGCACCTCCTGTTTTACCACGATTGGGCCAGCTTACATTTCATTACAGGCAATCCAGGATAGGCAATTGTGTAATCAAGAGCCAGACGGCTTTACTCATTTATAATTAATTCAGAGTACTTTGAAAGTGAGCTCAGAAAATAGCCAAGTGCTTCCCTTTAAGGGAATCTCTCATAATGCTTCTGCAGGGCACCGCAAGCAAAGCAGTTGTTCAGCTGAAGACAAAAGGGTTTCTCCTGCCATAAATGAATAAAACGTTACCACAGGCAGTGAAGCAGAGAACATGGCCCATCCTGAAGGAAGGCTTTAATCCAAACACCGGAGTTTTACAGTGAGAAACACCATTCTGGACATTTTTACACCGTTTTAAGGATTGAGAGAAATCTCAGTGCATTATGGACCAAGGTGGAGACAACTCAGTCTTCTATTTATTGTACATGGCAAGCATGATTTTTGGCTCCAGAAACACAACCTGCGCTCCCATATACCCACCACACTCGCCAGGAGCGTAGGTGTTAAAAGCCTTTATGGTTGCATTGGCCCCCGTATGTTCCCCACCCTCCCCAGCCACCCTGCTGCGAACCGCCTCGACAGCAGAGCCCCGCGTCCCAGCGCTCCTCGTTTGTTCGGATCCTCAGGTATTCATTAGCTGTCCTGTGCCCACACAAATAATTCAGAAAGTTAAATGCCGCCTTCCGTTTTGCGTGGTTACTAATTTATCTACACTTAGCTTTTCATCTGTAATTCACATTGACATTAATGGAGAGACAAATATGTGTGTAACAGAACAGAGGCAGACCAAAATAAATGAGAAAAAATGTGGTCACCAGAAACCAATTATACATTCAAAACTGCATAGTGGAAACCACTGGAGTGTTGAAATCAAGTGAGGAGGAAAATGTACCAAAAACACACTTGGACTGGGGGAAGGAGGGAGTGCAGGGACATAGTTGCTAGTACATACAATCAGTCTCAGCCTCATGGAAAAGAATATAAATATTTAGACATGAACAGACCTCTTAAAATACAGTTGCAGAGCCTGCTGGCACGTGGACAAACATACAATAAGCCCACCAATGTGGAGACACAAATCAGGTAAATCAGACATGAAATTGGCAGGCAACACATGCAAGATGCGTTCTGTAAAGGCAAAATGTGTTCACCACCAAATACGAAGATGAATTTTCCAAGACAATCTGAAGCTGAACTGTAAAAGAAATAAACATTAAATATTTAAAGCTGTTCACCTAAATGCTATCACTTGGAGCACATGGTGGCTTTTCCTTCCACTAGCATTCTTCTCGCTGCAACAAAAACCCAAGTCTTTAAAGAGAAACACTTTAGCAGTCTTGCTACTTTGCAAGATGAACATCTGCCCAGATGGCCCTGAAAGAGTTAAGAGCTTCAGAGCTCAGATATTCTCCTTCCCATGTCTCAGGATAAGTACTAGAAGATTTATGTGCAATGAATTTTCAATTACAGATCTCCACCAGCTGGGCTGTCAATCAGCCTGCCTATCCAGCGCATGTCTTCACCTCCCCATGTTCTCATTGCTCATAGAGGCTCCTTCTCCCCCCAGGAGCACACACAAAAGCATGCAATTCCCACATTCCTGCCAACCGAAGCAGGTTAAATGGTGCTTTGGACTTCCCTTTCTCCTCCAGTTCAAGACAAACATTATTTTTTCACCACAGCATCCAGGAGAACTATTCCAGCGATAAATCTGAGACACCAAAACCTATTTTAAAAGCAGAATGACATTTCCTCCAAGGCTTTTCCCATTAGCAGCCACTGGAAAGGAATGCAGGGTATGAGGGAAATCTGGGAGGGAAGCCCTAGGATCAGGACATGAAATCTTCCTACACTGGTACCCAAGGACCATATACAAGGTATAAAGAGGAAAAAAAAAAAATCCACTGCCCTAACTTTCATTATGTTAAGTTTTTCATTATTATTTTGCCCAGGTAAAGAAGTGCGAAGTTGTCAGAGAAGTAGATATGGTAGCTTTAAGATCGCCAATGTGCTCCTCAGATTCATCTGAAAGAGGCATTATCTCCCATTAATTACTAACTTACTTCCTGCATCTCACCTAGTTTTTAGCTCAGCATACATAAAGTGTTCATGAAAATGAGTGTCCTGCTCAGGGTCACCACCCACCCCATTTTAATGGATTATCCTTTATTTCTTTAATACTCCAACTTGCTCTTAGCACCACCGCACGTCCTTTACTTCATTTCGCAGCCACACGACTAAGGGAAATGCTGAATCAATAAACCTTTGCAGAGCAACACTAAGCAATATAACCAGTGATTAAATCTTGTTTTCAATGTAGAATTCTACTTGAAGAAACATAATTTAAAAAAGCTAACCACAAAGCTCTGAAAAAATATTTTCTTCCCCTGTTTGCTAAGATCTCACTAAGCCATACCCCTGAAATGAAAAAACCACAGACATGGCATCATCGCTGAGACTTTGCCTGTTACAACACGATTTTACCCCAGGCTGTTGTTTTTGCACCTGCATCTCACTTCCTAACCTGGGTTACAGAGAAGATGATTCTTGAAAGGTTAATTAGCAGCTATGTAAACAGAAAATCCTTGCTATGCATCGGAGTGAACGTGTTTCACCGCAAGGGTTGAGCACTGTGCAAAGGGCAGGACTTTCAGAGGTGGTACCAAGCCAGGTCCTCCAGCAGGACCCGTAAGTTTTTTTTTTTGTTTTTTTTTTTTTTGCCTGCAGAGGCCTTACCAGAGCTCTCTGGAAATTTTCATCCAGGCTTGACTGCCTATAAATAGCAAAGTGCAGCCCCCGGGGGCTGTGTGGCTCTGTGCTGTGGTTGCTCCGAGTTGCTAAGGAGATGGCAGAGCGACGGCGTGCAAACCCAGAGGAGAGCGGCACTGCTCCGGGGCTGGGCCCAGAGCCAGGCAGGTATCCTCTGGATCAGAAGCCTCCCTTGGAAAAAAATAAAATAAAAGGATGGAGACTCTCTTTGGCTTATGGAAACACTGGAAAACAAGCCTGAGAGAGGCCAGGCATGGGGAACATCAGGACAGTCATTGCCATCGACAGACTCCTGAATGATTATTACAAACCACCAACTGTCTGGGTTCTTGCAGCATCCCTGCTTCCTCAGTCCAGACCTGGGTTCTTTATCTAAGAGGAAAGTAATTATAGCCTATACTACACAGCACCTTCCCAAAGCAAAAGGAATTTTCGAATCCTTTTAAGTTACTTCTATGTAGGCTTTACAAACATGACTGATATGCAAAACATCAAGCTTTGAACTGCAGCACTGGAACAAACTACCTAAAGGAGCTGAGACTACAGGATGACCCCTGATACTCACTCTTTTTCTCATCTGAACATGCACCCAAAACACTTATTTTGGGCTAGATGATGCCTGAATGGAGAAGGAGTCTGCTCAAGACACGGGAGGCAAATAAGGGTCATCCTGAATTAAGCTTAGATGTAGATGTGACTGTCCATCTCAGCTGGTCAAATTGCATCCCTAAATAGAGGATGACTCGCAGTCGCTGTGATGGTAGCAAACTTCAGCCAGACGGAGTGCACATCCTGAGAAGAGGAGGTTTTACATTTCCAGAATGAATGGAGATCTGATTTTACAGGGATATATAAGGCTTACTTAAAGTTTATGCAGGAGCAACTTTGCAATTGCTCCTGGTGGACTGGAAAACAGCCTGGAGATAAAGATATCTATAAAGAAAAAAAAAAATCTAGAGTAGTTTCTAAGAACAAAACCCACAGGGAAACAGTAACAACAAAAAGGTGTAGGAATTCCTCAAAGAAACACAAATACAAAAGAGCCAAGGTAGCTCCTACGAACACTGCAGAAATATTTTGTTTTGTTATCCGCAGTTCCTCATGCAGATTACTTGGTTGTGATAGAAAATTAAATGCTTTTGTTTTCCAAGACTCATCCACAGCTAACATGATACATCTTAGCAGAACAAAGGCAGTCTCTCTTGCCAACGTTGTATTAGCTCATCTCTCACAGAAAAACAAAGACTTAGCAGAAAAAGGTATATTTTTCTCTGTGGCCACTGATGCTCCAAGCCACGGAAGTATCAAAGCGCATCTGACAGCCGCTCATTATTACACAGCTGAAAGAGAAAACTCTACTTTTTTCTTTTCCCCAAGACAGCAATGAAACCACATTAGGAATATTTGAAACGAAAAGCACGCAGAACAACCGAGTGATTTGAACTTACTGTCTTCCATCTTTTACAGATGAGAACGCTAACAGTAACTCACTAGCAACAAATCGACGGAGAAAGAAAGAACAGACGATTGCAGCTTATTTCTCAGCAAACGTATTCCGTAACACAGAGAAGTGTACGATAGATCTGCCACCATCTGATCTCGACTGTTGTAAAACCAGTCATTCTTCCTTCATCTGCCAAAAGAGCTCAGAATTACTGGGGATATTTTTGGCAACCTTACGGACACAGAAGCGCTGAGGCGTACTCCCAGAGGACAGCTGAAAGTTTCTTAACAATTTCCATCTATTAGATGCCACTTTCGCACATTACTTGAGGACTGTCCAGTGCGATTTTAAGTTAATTAAAGATGATGAAGATGGGGAAAGATGCCTCAGGTCTTATTGCTGCTGCTGCATTTCATTTCTACCCACAGATATTTTTTTTATGACAGTCTTAAAAAAAATCAGAAATCTGATCTTGTATCCACTGAAGTTTATGACATAATACATCCACTGAAGAACAGCTTACAACAAAGAGCTGATAAAATATTCTTTGGTCACAAATAGAAAGCTTAACTGGGAAAAAAAAATACACAAAAACGCACCCTCTCACATATTAAGCAGAAATAAAAGTGGTAAGAGTCCTCATTCAATGCTATACACTACTTCGTAAAGTCCTAACTTCCCATTTTGATTTCTGCAAATAAAACTATTTTTGACCATATTTTAACTATTTTTACAGGAAATTACAAGCATGATTGAACTGATGTAATTTGACAAGAGGAAATACAAATTATTCCTGTAAGAATTATTATTATGGTCACGAAGCAATGGGCATGAACCAAAATACAGGAAATTCTTTTTAAACATAAAAAAAACCTTTTCCACCATGAGGGTGGTCTGGCACTGGAAAGGTTTGACCAGATGGGCTGGGTAGTCTCCCTCCTTGGAGATATTCAAAGCCTGACCAGACACGGCCCTCAGCAACCTGCTCGTGTTGACCCTGCTCCAGGCAGGGGCTTGGACAAGGAGAGCTCCAGCGCTGCCCTCCCACCTCATCCCCCCTGGCTTTCCTGGAGTATTAAGCACAAAGATTCCAACGTAGTGGTTGTGGTAAGGCTGAAACTCATAAAATGTATTGAAACATATTAAAACTGATAATCAAGTATCACAGAAATCTGAATTGATTGTATTGCATGTTTGTTAGCAAAAGCAGAAGTGAACTAGAAGAGTACAATCAAAAGAAAAATAACATTTCTTTTTACATACTTCTATTTCCAACAAATGAAGTGGTGTGTCAGGAAATCCTCTTTTTTCATCAAACAACAGATCTGGAACATGGATTCTGGATTTCTGTCTCCACATTGTTATCATCTTGATGGCTATGGCTCCTTTTCTTGTCAATCTGTACGTTCTTACGTACTTTAATTAACTGTCACACTTCCTGTATTTCCCGAAATATTCTCTCCATGTCTCAAACTTCACGAACTAGTCATTTAAAGTTACTAAAAAACAGTAACACAGTGAAGCAAATAAATGACGCAGCCCTTCAAAAGCGTGGCAGAGCTAGCCAGGGAAGCCTCTTCAGCTTCCAGCTGAGTCTGAAAATGCCTCTCATCAGTCTGAGACACTCAGTCCAGCACTGACTGTGCAATTCCACAGCTCTTACTTAGCCATCACTGCTAATGAAGAAGGGAGTTGGAACTAAGCAGTGTTAGCAGCTTTGCCATCAATGTCACCCATTCAGCTCAGATTCGTAAGTGTCTTGGACAGGTCTGAGAGGTACAGGAGGAAGTGGGGAAGCTCAGCCTCAGCTGTGAGTACACGGCTGAAGCACAGACAGGCAACCAGAATGTGAAAAACTCCAAACTATGCTGAACAGCAACAGCTGAACAAGCAATATCTGGGCACACACAAATCTGGAAGATAACAGCGCGCACAGCAAGCACAATGGTGCAAGTCACCGGAGTGCAATGCTAGAGAAGGCAAGTATTTGAGGGCTGGCATATTAAATTCATAATCCCCTGAATTCAGCTTTTTTGACAATGCCAAACAAAGAAACCTTTCATGCAACATGTAGTTTTCCTTTAATACACAGATGTTAAAAATAGTTTTAAAAAAGTGAGGGAAAATGTAAAAAAAGAATCAAATTAAAATATATTCCAGATAATAATGTCTCCATATACATTGTATGAACTCTTTCAACACCCTCCACATGGGTGTACTCTGCACATTTCTCAGCCAGCCTACTAGGAGAGGGGGAAAATGTGGCCAGAGTCAGTACAATTTTCAGGTCTGTGATGTCTAAACTGCTGATTAGTAAAGGGTTTATTTCTCTATGTGAAGCAAACCACTTCACTGGGTTAAAACAGAATAAAATTCCAGTAAGCATGAGGATTCATACAGGAGTATTTGCTAAATGCTCTGCACCCCTGGACTCTTCTTGCACATCCACAGCCATCTCCCCCCAGAGATTCAAGTCCTCACCACTTCCCTGCCAAAGCATACAGGGAAAAATGTGCTCAGCAAATACCGTATTGCTGCAAATGGGCTTGCACAACTTTCAGAGGCTTGCTGCTGAGACTGCAAAGAGTTAAACATCACAAGGCATTGCTCTGATCTCACACACCAGTGAAAGACCAGCAGCAACTCTACCCAAAGCAATGCCGCAAAATAAACATGAAGTTGAATCAGACCCATAAGTTCTTAAAAAGAGCCAGATATAGATATGGATTTCCCAAGGTGAACTCCTTTTGTACCAATGCAATCTCTAAACCTATTATCATTTAACCTTCTTCAGGATTTAGGGTTAATTTCCAACTAATAACTGCCATTCAGATCAGCCATGTAAAGCAAATTGATAGAGCTCCCACGTACTGAAAAGGGATGGGAGCATCCACTTGCAACACTTTGCCAAACCTCTGCAGAGCTGAAAAATAAAATTACTGTCTGCACAGTGGGCTCAACTCCAGTTACTCTCTTAGTGATAACATCAAATGATCCATTTGCCACCTGAAGCTGATGCAGGCTAAGAAACTAAACAATGAGACCCTAAAGGCACATTTTTCCCTATTTGGGGTGACAGCGCCTCTATTCAAGATACAGATAAAATTCTTAAAATTTCTCGCAGCATTATCACTGTCCATCTGAGTCCCCACAGAATTAAAGTTTTAAAATCCAACTCAGTTTCTCCGTCTGGAGCTTTTTGCCACCGTGACCAGCTGTTAAAGCTTAGGCGTATCATCAGGAATTCAGTGACACAGCAAAGGTTTGAATGCACACATACATTTCTGACTCCCAGCCAGCAGAAAGCAGACCAAAAAATTATGCCCATGACTAACAAGTCCCATCATGCCCCCTAAGCCTCTTCAGTATAAACTGATTTGAGAATGTAACAGTGGTCATAAACATTACATTCTCAAAAGGAACTTTTTTTTAAGAAATGTTTTTTTTTTTTTTTTCTTTTTGAGTTTAAAAAATTGTATATCAACGTAGTCGTATGTGGCAGAGAGACAGCCACTTGCAAAACGGCTCAGTCCTCTTCTGAACCTTGCAAATGCAACTGGTTTGGCTTCTGCATTACTGTAAGGGCAGAGAGAAGTCAGGACTGGATCACAAGTGTGAGCTGCTGCACGTTTTTCTCTCCAAAATAGCTGCCACCTGGGGGCATGAAGCCAGGCTGCCTCCACGCTCCACAGCTGTGGTGAAGCTGTGGAGAAAACTGATCAGGGAAGGAAAATGAACAAAAATTAGTATCAAGCACAAAGCAAAGATTTTTTTTTTTTTTTTCTGAACGTTAAGCATTACTTTAAAACCACTACCAAGAGAAGGAAAGGGAAGGAGTGGGATGTGTTACTCAGCCCTGCCACACGCCAGGGCAGAGCCGAGGTGGGGGCATGGCAGTGGGTCCTGGTCTCGGCCTCTGGCCGTGCCACCACACACAGGGACACCTGATAGGAGCTGACAGGACTTCCTTGGAGAAATGGGCTGGGCCCAGACGCTGCCCCACAAATGACAAATAAAATCGGGTTCTGAATGTGAAAAGTGGGTCACGGCAGCAGAGAGGAGGACGAGCCCAGCACAGTGGCAGCGTGCAGCAAAAGATGGAGGAGTGACCGGTGGGACCCCGAGGCCTTCATTAGTGGTGTTATTATGCAAATTTGGCAGCGCCCGTCAGCCTGTCAGTCCTGCAGCGGGGAGCTGCCCTAGGTGAATCTCATTAAATGTCCCTTGCCCCGCCTGTGCTTATTAGTTCTCCTGTCACCCCGCCGAGGATGCGCTCCTCCTCACCCAGCCCTGCCGAGCTGCTCATCCTGGCCTCTACACCCCCCATTCCCCCATTCCTCACAGGTGATCTTCTCCTTCCACCAGCTCCATCTTCAGTGCCACATCCTCAGAGTGGCATAGAGTGGGGCATTTTGGGACAGGGGACACATGGACAGCTGGCTTGTCCCCCACCACCCCTGCCCTGCACTTGCTTTCTCACAAAGCCAAAGGATGGGGCCACACAGAGAAGACTGGAAGCTTTTTTAAGCATTAACCGTTTTCCCCAAAAAAGTTCAAGTCCCTGCATGCCTGGGGATCCCAGGGAAAGGGCACATGTCCACCTCCATGCTGGGACATGTGCCCGAAGGACACGAGCACTGCAAGCACACAGTGCCATATGCAACATCCTCAGCTGGACTCTCCCAGCCCTCCCCTTAGTTATCGTTACCATTACTGAACAAAAAATCTGGACTTTTTAAACAGTGCTTAAATGATTCTCTCCCCCAAAGAATTAAATTACCATTTATAGCCTATTCTTCCTATTAAAAATTTATCAATTTATTCATCACTTCTAGGACTGAGACCTTTCATTTGTTTTACAATGAAGAAACCTTTGATCCGCAATTCTCCAAGGCTACCATTTTTTATTCTTCAGTTCTTCTCATTAAAAATAAAATGCCTCTATTCTCCAAAACGCCTTGATGGCACACTCAGAATGCCCACTGTAACAATGAGAAACTTATTTTAGCCTTACCTTGTGATAGGCACTTCAGAAGTTTAAAAGGCTTCTTTTTCTTTTCTTTTCTTTTCCTTTCCTTTCCTTTTTTTTTTTTTTTTTTTTAAATCATAACAGTGTTCTACTACAAAAAAAAAAAAAAAAAAAAAAAGGAGGTTTTACATCCAAGAACCACCAGCCAGGCTGGAAGACTGCAACCAGACAGTATTTAGAGAGTGAGCCAGAAGAATGCCTTTCTCCCAAGTACAAACAGCAAAAATAATGTTTTGCAGAATTTCACCCCCTGGCATTCTGAATTGGGCTAACCTAAGGTGAGTTTGCTCTGCAACACCTCCCAAGCACCACCCCAGCCCTTCCAGGCTGCCTACAAGGAGCAGCTCTTCAGTCGAGCGTGAGCCAGCCCAGGCATCAGGGCTCACAGGCACAGCTTGCTGAAGAACATTTGGAAACCACGTTTCAGCAATTCTGCCCCCCCACACCGCAAGTTTATCCTGTTCTCAACAGCTGGACACACAAAGATCCCTCTCAGCAAAACAACCGTTAGCGCTTGGGTGTGACTATGACCACAGAAAGCAGATCTGCCCGTCCCAAGCTGCTAAATGTGCGTTTTGCATCAGCTGCCTTGGGCTGCTTATACAGACAGCAAGACAAAACGTCAAAGTGGATTTGCTGGATTGTAATCCCGGTACATTTCACATCTCACCTCTCTGAGGACCACACACATTCACATTTCTTAATCACGTAAGATTTATATCCCCTTACCCATCAATAAAAAGAGCTGAGGACCATTTGCCCAGCCTCAGGTTGCATGGCACAGCCTGGCCACATCCCCCTACTTTGGCCCCGTATGAAGAACAGGACGTCACTACTATCTGTCGTATGCCTTTTGGATCAAAAGTTTGAAGCACGTGTCGTGGATCAGAAGTTTGAAGCGACGTGAAAGCTGTGTCAGGCCTACTCATCAGAGAGGCTCCTTCATGCCCTGGAGAAGGCTGCAGGAGGGTGTGACGTCAGCAGTAGAAATTCAGCCTTTATGTCGTTGTCCCATTGCCAATGGGGAACAGCCCGTGGGCCAAACCTGTGCCAAGCAGCAGGATAACACATGTAGAAGCTTGTTCTCCTCACTTAGGAGTTGAGATGCAGCACGAAGGGCCACAATTTGATGCTGACCCGGTGTAAAGCTGGCATGCGAGACGCCAAGTGATTCCCCAGCACAAGAGTATCTCGTGAACTTGTGCAGGTCTGCCAAGTACAACTCTGCATTACACAGACGCTTGCAGGGGAAGATCTTTTCTGATCTTTCAATACACCTAGCTGACAATTTTCCTTCGAATTCATTTTTCATGGAAAAATTTGATTTTTATCCAAAATACACATTTCCCCACATTTGCTCTCTACTGAAACTCTGATGGCTGTCAGGGAGAACAGTGCTTGAGGAGCAGGATGTGCTGTTTGCAGTTTGATTTTTAAAACCGAAACATTTTCTATATACAAGAATGCTGTTTTTTGCACACCTGTCACAGAAAGCTGAAGAACGAGCTAAAGCTGAACTCTGGACAGAGACCAGACCTTGTTCCAGGCCGTGAGTTCAGCTCACATGCAATGCAGAATCAAGTCCTCAGTCATTTCCTGAGAGGTGAAGAGGAAAAAAAAAGTAAAATCTAAACCATCCAATTCCCAGCACTTATATTCAGCAACACCAAAGCAGAATGACCAGCTAACTTGGTAGAGAAAGAATAATATACTCCCCTACCAAAGCAAGATCATATCAGAGGATCAAAAACCACTTAGTGTCCAAGCCGCTGTTTAGTGCAAAGTAAACCCTCCAGCTGCTACAGGGAGCGGAAAGGCAACTTTTGCCAGCAGACACATTTGTGTAGAAGCCCAAGCTGTAACCACAGGACACCATCAAAAGTACCTGTGGTCCCTCCTCATTCCCAACATTCAGCAGTTACCTGTGTTAAGGGAGAGCAGAGGACAGACAGAGCCAGTGGAAAGCACAGAAATCCAGAAAACCGCTCTATAAAATAGCACGTGGCAAAGCGTAGCTAATTATGCTTTTGTCACCAAATACAAGATGGACCAAAAATATTACTGTCTTGTAAGTCACTCACATATGCCAGAATATTTCCACTCTGCATAAATGGATTCCTTTCAAATATTGTGAAAATGAATTCATCCCGCAGAAACACAACAGGCCTAACTGCATGTCACCAGATGTCACCCGGGCTATGATACAGCCACTTGAGTATGCTCTTCACCAGCATCGCATAGGAGCCACGAATGTCTGATGAGCCCCAGGAACACGGGCTTGCCAAGCGCTTGTCAATCTCCAGCGTGTGTTATTCCTCTCCAGTAATCTCACGCCGGCATCTTGTTCCTGTGTACATAAAAGCTTGCTCAGCGTGTTCAAATTGCTGTAATTCTGACAGCCTAATCATTTGGTGAAATGCTGCCATATTAACAGATAACAGCTTGCCCTCTCTGCAAACAGGAGGCTCCTACTCTGCATCACTTGTTCCAGGGACAGGAGGGACGAGGGGGTTTCACCTCCTGCTCCTGTTGGCATGATAATATTAATGGTATTTAAATGCCCACTACGCCCCATAGCAGTGCTGAAATAAATCATGGGGGTTATTTTACTTAAGCAAAACAAAGCACACGCACAGAAAAAGAGGCGCAGTTCCCATTTTTATTCCCATTTTACTGAGCACTTCACAGAGACAGAAGAGAACTTTATGTGACAAAGGAAATGTGTGGGCTGAGAAGGCAAACTGTATTCATCCCACCCAGTCTTAGTCCAAATAACCATAATATTATTGAATTAGTGCTCTGCTTAAAATGAGTGGAGATCAGCGGCTCACCAAGTGTGGTTTGTAGTTAACCTTTGCTCTGTGAGTCACGGGAATGACTGACAGAGGTCAGGCCAAAGGTTTCCCTAGCCCAATATCCTGCTTGATACTGGCCTGCAACAGATGCGTATGGAGGAGGAAAAGCTGGCAAAATACGCTGCAATAACTCTATGCCACAATCTAGTGATCTGCAGCTCCCACATTTCAGCAACCAGAGGGGATTTCTCTCTTTTTAAGAGCGTTTGATGGATTTCTTTTCCGGGAATTCGTACAGATGCTGTCCTTTGGCATGAAAGCTTTTGGCATCAACAAGGTCCAGGGGCAGCAAATTGCACGGATTCACTACGTATCTCCATCAGGTCACTTTAAGCCTCATGCCTCAGACTTGAAACAGCTGGAAGCCCAGTCATGTGAAAGACCAACTAATCCTTCCCTTTCCAGCTAAGCAGGTTTTCCTTAGTGGCAATAGTTATTTTAGATCCCATTACTGCTCAGATAAAGTTAAGGTTACTCTTTGCACTACTTTAGGTCTACCCTGCAGATAACGCCACATCTTGGTCAAAAATGCAGCGAAGTATTAAGGCAAATTATATATTTAAGTACAAGGCATATTTTTATGGATTAAATATATACACTTTTTGAAAAAGGCAGGAAAGTATTAGTGCCTTTCTCCCTTCCACAGCACATGACTGGGCAGGAATGACTCCCATCACAGAAGTCTTGTAGCAGGTCCTCCTAGTATAATTGCAAGGAAAGTGCTTCACGGTTTAGGCCAGTGGTTCCCAAATGGCCTCTTCTAAAGCATGAACCACCTACACCCAATAGCGCACATTTCCACAGAAATTCCTCAACCCATTCTTCCATTAAATACGGGATCAAGCTATTACTAACCCTGTCCTCTTGTTTCTTTTTACGTTTTCTCCACAACTCTCGCTCACAATATTGTCAACTCTTAGGCCTCTCAAAGAGACCAGTAAAGGGAATACCTTCACTGTATCAACAATACATTGATCAATGTGCAAGCTGGTTTGTACAGGAAATAAACAACCTCCATCCTGATCAAAGGTCCTGAACATGTTGCTTGACAGACTATAAGGAAGTGTTTTAAACACTGCAGGGCACTATGTTTGCATTTAATCTTTTCTTTTTTATTACTTTCTTTTTTAAAACATTTTTCCCCAACCTGTCAGTGTTTGCTTTCCATGATTTGTTTATGCTATGTAAGCTGTAGGTTATTTCTGTAAGAGACCCTAATTTCCTCCTCTGCTGGGACTATGGCGATAGCCCCAAGGAAGTTTACACTGAAAGAGAAGAGCATGACAGGCAGTGAATTAAGTGGTTCAGAAAGAGATTCAATTAGCTTTCTCGGTGGAGGAAAATGAAGATAAAAAAAAAAAAAAGAGGAGATTCTTGGCTGTTCCACTCTCCTGTCTCAACTTCTGCAAGTGGACACCAACAGACAGTCAAAGAAAATAAAAATCAAAATAAAAATTCAATAGAAAGGGTGACTTATCAACACAAGAAAAAAAAATTCTTTTTTTTTTTTTTTTTCTTGCAGGTATCGCATAAGACAGAAAATGTCTCTTTAACCCCTCCTACTGAGAATCCCAGCACCAGCTTCAGCAATGGATCTGTGGGAGCTGACTGCCAACGCTCATCCATGGACGCAACCTTCACGAATGTGCAGCATCTCCCCTGCCTCTCCTTTGCGCCCCGTGGTGAGGACCACTGCCGGGCTCAGAGAGGAAGCAATCCTGAACAGGTATGATCTACATAATAATAATAATAATAATAAACAGCAGGAAAACAGCCAGTTACCTGCAAATGAAGTTACACAGGTGTTGTCACCACCAGACCAGCCATGTGGCTGGAGCAGCCCTGGGCTGACTGATAGAGGTTGCAAAACTCCTGTGCCCGGGCACCACCTTGTGTCCCTGCTTCAAGGTCTGACTTGCAGCTAGGAAGAGTCTTCCACCCCTCAGGGTCTTCCTTTAAGAAGGATCGAGTTCTCCTGACAGTCTTTGGTCTTCTTCCTTCCTGCCAAAAACGTCTGTAAGTTCCAGGTTTTGCCTTGGCAGCCCTCTCAAGAGAGAAAAGTGTAAGGGAGGAGCTTTCCACCCTTCCCACACACCCTTTTTTTTTTTTTTTTTTGGTTGCCGATTCACCGTCTGGCTGAATTCATTTCATTTGTTTCTACTAGATGTTTGCTTTTCGAGCTGCTGTAAAATTAGATGGCAGGAAGCCTAGAGCTGCTGTGTAGGCATCTTCCTTACCATCTCCTAAGCCGCAAAACACAGAAATGGTGCATTCGTTCCAGTGAAGAAAGCCTGGCTAACATTCCCACAAGCCTTAAAAATGCTTTGAAACCCAGTGTTGTAAGCTCCCTGGACTGACTGAGACTCGTGTCCTCCTGGAGAAATCCCAACCTAACAAAACAATACCGCCAGCACTGAGAAGGAGCCAGACCCTGAGAGGTGTTGGAGCTCTAAGTTTTGAAAATGCCAGATATTTCTCAATCTGATGCCTAAACTACTAAGCTGTTCCATCAGGCACCAGTGGAGTATTTATTATTTTTAATACATGCTGCCTGCAGGCGGAAGCAAACAAAGTAAAAGAGAGCGACAAGTGCCCCTTCAAAGGGACTGCCAGCTGAAACAAGAAAGCTGCATGTATAGTTTAGACTTTGTACTTTCAAATGCATATGCACCCACAAAGAGAGACAAAGCATTACAATCATGCTACTCCTGACTCCAACCATTTCTTTGCATTTAAAAATACACAGAATGCCACGAACATTCATTATTCTTTAATGGCACACTTTGGCCAAGAGAACCAAATGCAAGAAAATGAAAGACCTGGTTTGCTATTGAAAATTGAAGGCTTCTCATTAAAAGTTTTAAAAAAGAAAAGTGTAATAGTCAGGAGAAAGTGTCTACTTTTAACTCCCTTCTCTTGTTCCTCCCCAACTGTGCTCTCAGCCATGAAGATTAGGAATGTATTAAGAAAGAATGCTGAGGGAAACTTAAATAAAGGTGCCTTTTTCTTAAGAGCAGATTGCAAAAACTGTAAGAGAAGCTTAATCTGATTAAAATAATAATGACATTTTCCAAACCAGAAACTTGGTATTTAATAAGGAAGTCTACATGCAAAACAATAATTTTCGCATTTTGTGAACAGAAGACTGTTTTATGATATACTAAAAAAGGCTGTGATCAGCTGTCCTTGGGATTTACAAGATGCTAATAACAGATCTCCTGTAAGTTGTTTACCACTCCAGAAATACATTTAGAGAAATGCCAGCATGGAGGATGAGTGATGCTACCCTAAAGAGGGTTCAAAGTACCCTTGAGTCAATGCACAACCTTTTCAGTCTTCCTTGGTAATGTCTTATCTGAAATAGGACAGGCGTAACAGTTAGATTGTGTTTGTAACTGCCAAGGACATGACACATGGCACATGCAGTTCATGAAAGCTAATCCATGGAGAGACAGTAAATTACTCCCTCGTCAACCTGTTTTGTGCACCACAGAGTTTTGCACAACTGAAGCTGGCAGCGTGCAGCACAAATCTCCCAGGACAGACCTCAAACAGACCAGCAAATGCCAAAGCTGGACCTTGTAGCATCCCAAGGACTCTGCAACAGGCAGCAGTTTTCAGCCTCCACTCCATTTCTACTGGCATACGTAACCTCTAATTTAGGAAAAAAAGGCTACAGGATGGCACACCCTCACTGAGTGAGTGCCAACACCTGCTTTACAATAGTCCTTTTAAATTCCAGGATTTCTTCCAGCAAGTTTTGTCTAGCTTCCATTTCGTTTTATTTCTACAGCCTACAGCCTCTTCACTCACATACCTTTTAAGTCATTATTTCCCAAAGTGAAAGATAATGCACCATTATTATCCTATATCTTAAGAAAACGGGATACAATACTAGATCGATATCCCAGCCTACTATTAAATGGCTGCACAGCCAGCCACAAATCTTCCTGTCCTTATCATTCAAATACTGAAATACCTAAGGTTCTTCTGTCCCGCAAAAAGCTCTTAAACATTTAATATCTTTTCTACTTAACAGCTTTATTTCTTCTTAAAGTTAGTGGCGCATATTCTAATGATGCATTTCCTCTATTACTTCTCCATCTGCAATTTATGCATTTGTATGAATTTAACTCCAGTGAACAATAAATTCAGAGACAGAAGAAAGAGACAGCAAGCAGTCATCATACAAAATTCTTCAAACCCATCTGCTTTAGTTTTGGTACAAGAGCAATCAAACTTCTAGTGCTCAGCAGGGAACTATCCTCCGTTCCAGCTGACATACCACAAAGTCTCTGATGACAAGGCCAGCAAGAACAAAATTGGCATCTCTCTTGTAGGAAAGGGACCTTGAACCTTTGTCTGCTCCACACATCTCATGTGGGCCAGAACTGCCATCTCATGCTAGCAACCTTGATCCAATACTCTCCTGAGTCAGGCTTGAAGTGGCCGCCAAGGACTAAGCTATCCTATGCAGATGGTCTCATGAAATCAGAAATGGCTTGTGGAAGCACATGGTCTTCCTTTTATATATGGCTTACTTGGAGAAATGTGGCTCCTTAGGAGAGGAAAGGAATGGAGGGAACTTCCTATCATTGTGGTACT